>NC_046154.1:238681859-238824152 GCF_011064425.1 Rattus rattus | reverse complement strand
CCCTAGCCAGACTAACGAGAGGACACAGAGAGTGTGTCCAAATTAACAAAATCAGAAATGAAAAGGGAGACATAACTACAGATTCAGAGGAAATTCAAAAAATCATCAGATCTTACTATAAAAGCCTATATTCAACAAAACTTGAAAATCTACAGGAAATGGACAATTTCCTAGACAGATACCAGGTACCGAAGTTAAATCAGGAACAGATAAACCAGTTAAACAACCCCATAACTCCTAAGGAAATAGAAGCAGTCATTAAAGGCCTCCCAAGCAAAAAGAGCCCAGGTCCAGACGGGTTTAGTGCAGAATTCTATCAGACCTTCATAGAAGACCTCATACCAATATTATCCAAACTATTCCACAAAATTGAAACAGATGGAGCACTACCGAATTCCTTCTATGAAGCCACAATTACTCTTATACCTAAACCACACAAAGACCCAACAAAGAAAGAGAACTTCAGACCAATTTCCCTTATGAACATTGGCGCAAAAATACTCAACAAAATTCTGGCAAACCCGAATCCAAGAGCACATCAAAACAATCATCCACCATGATCAAGTAGGCTTCATCCCAGGCATGCAGGGATGGTTTAATATCTGGAAAACCATCAACGTGATCCATTATATAAACAAACTGAAAGAACAAAACCACATGATCATTTCATTAGATGCTGAAAAGCATTTGACAAAATTCAACACCCCTTCATGATAAAAGTCCTGGAAGAATAGGAATACAAAGGCCCATACCTAAACATAGTAAAAACCATATACAGCAAACCAGTTGCTAACATTAAACTAAATGGAGAGAAACTTGAAGCAATCCCACTAAAATCAGGGACTAGACAAGGCTGCCCACTCTCTCTACTTATTCAATATAGTTTTTGAAGTTCTAGCCAGAGCAATCAGACAACAAAAGGAGGTCAAGGGGATACAGATCAGAAAAGAAGAAGTCAAAATATCACTATTTGCAGATGATATGATAGTATATTTAAGTGATGCCAAAAGTTCCACCAGAGAACTACTAAAGCTGATAAACAACTTCAGCAAAGTGGCTGTGTATAAAATTAACTCAAATAAATCAGTAGCCTTCCTCTACAAAAGAGAAACAAGCCGAGAAAAAATTAGGAAACGACACCCTTCATAATAGACCCAAATAATATAAAAATACCTGGGGTGTGACTTTAACCAAGCAAGTAAAAATCTGTACAATAAGAACTTCAAGACACTGAAGAAAGAAATTGAAGAAGACCTCAGAAGGTGGAAAGATCTCCCATGCTCATGGATTGGCAGGATTAATATAGTAAAAAATGGCCATTTTACCAAAAAGCGATCTACAGATTCAATGCAATCCCCATCAAAATACCAATCCAATTCTTCAAAGAGTTAGACAGAACAATTTGCAAATTCATCTGGAATAACAAAAAAAACCAGGATAGCTAAAACTATCCTCAACAATAAAAAAAGGACTTCAGGGGAATCACTATCCCTGAACTCAAGCAGTATTACAGAGCAATAGTGATAAAAACTGCATGGTATTGGTACAGAGACAGACAGATAGACCAATGGAACAGAATTGAAGACCAGAAATGAATCCACACACCTATGGGCACTTGATTTTTTGACAAAGGAGCCAAATCCATCCAATGGAAAAAAAAATAGCATTTTCAGCAAATGGTGCTGGTTCAACTGGAGGTCAACATGTAGAAGAATGCAGATCGATCCATGCTTATCACCTGTACAAAGCTTAAGTCCAAGTGGATCAAGGACCTCCACATCAAACCAGACACCTCAAACTAATAGAAGAAAAACTAGGGAAGCATCTGGAACACATGGGCACTGGAAAAATTTCCTGAACAAAACACCAATGAAAAACTTATGCTCTAAGATCAAGAATGGAAACAAATGGGATCTCATAAAACTGCAAAGCTTCTGTAAGGCAAAGGACACTGTGGTTTAGGACAAAGCGGCAGCCAACAGATTGGGAAAAGATCTTTACCAATCCTACAACAGATAGAGGCCTTATATCCAAAATATACAAAAAAGAACTCAAAAGTTAGACCGAGGGGAGACAAATAACCCTATTAAAAAATGGGGTTCAGAGCTAAACAAAGAATTCACAGCTGAGGAATGCCGAATGGCTGAAAACACCTAAAGAAATGTTCAACATCTTTAGTCATCAGGAAATGCAAATCAAAACAACCCTGAGATTTCACCTCACACCAGTGAGAATGGCTAAGATCAAAAACTCAGGTGACAGCAAATGCTGGCGAGGATGTGGAGAAAGAGGAACACTCCTCCATTGTTGGTGGGATTGCAGACTGGTACAACCATTCTGGAAATCAGTCTGGAGGTTCCTCAGAAAATTGGACATTAAACTGCCTGAGGATCCAGCTATCCCTCTCTTGGGCATATACCCAAAAGATGCCCCAACATATAAAAAAGACACGTGCTCCACTATGTTCATCGCAGCCTTATTTATAATAGCCAGAAGCTGGAAAGAACCCAGATGCCCTTCAACAGAGGAATGGATACAGAAAATGTGGTATATCTACACAATGGAATATTACTCAGCTATCAAAAACAACGAGTTTATGAAATTTGTAGGCAAATGGTTGGAACTGGAAACTATCATCCTGAGTGAGCTAACCCAATCACAGAAAGACATACATAGTATGCACTCATTGATAAGTGGCTATTAGCCCAAATGCCTGAATTACCCTAGATGCCTAGAACAAATGAAACTCAAGACGGATGATCAAAATGTGAATGCTTCACTCCTTCTTTAAAAGGGGAACAAGAATACCCTTGGCAGGGAAGAGAGAGGCAAAGATAAAAACAGAGACTGAAGGAACATCCATTCAGAGCCTGCCCCTACATGTGGCCCATATATACAGCCACCCAATTAGACAAGATGGATGAAGCAAAGAAGTGCAGAAGTGTAGATCGCTCCTGAGAGACACAGCCAGAATACAGCAAATACAGAGGCGAATGTCAGCAGCAAACCTCTGAACTGAGAATAGGACCCCCGTTGAAGGAATCAGAGAAAGAACTGGAAGAGCTTGAAGGGGCTCGAGACCCTATATGTACAACAATGCCAAGCCACCAGGCTTCCAGGGACTAAGCCACTACCTAAAAGACTATACATGGACTGACCCTGGACTCTGACCTCATAGGTAGCAATGAATATCCTAGTAAGAGCACCAGTGGAAGGGAAGCCCTGGGTCCTGCTAATACTGAACCCCAGTGAACTAGACTGTTGCAGGGGGCAATGGGGGGAGGGTCGGAGGGGAAACACCCATAAGGAAGGGGGAGGGGGAGGGGGATGTTTGCCCGGAAACCGGGAAAGGGAATAACACTCGAAATGTATATAAGAAATATTCAAGTTAATAAAAAAAAATAAAATAAAATTGAGATGTTATGCAGGCAAAAAAAAAAAAAAAAAAAAGACACAGCAAGAATCCTACATCAAGAGATAAGGCCATGTACTGATGTAGCTACCAGATGTTTGCTAAGCACTACTTCTCATGTCAAAGAAGAGAGCATGGCACTTCTGTCACTAAACCTTGTACTGTCCCTGAAAATTAAGATACTAGTACAGGTAAACTTAAAGAGTCTTTCAAGATCTATATTTTTTCTTCCTAAACTTCTTTTGTTAGTGAGTCCTAGCCAGTAAGTTTCCACTCTATAAATGAAAGCATAGCATTTACTAACTTTATGTCTAGGGGGTGGGAGGAAAGAGGAAAGGGGGACTTTTATGCAAGAAGATAATTCTTCTAACAGCCTTATTTTGTTTTTTTACAAAAATCTACCATATGTCCATTCTGTTCCTACCCTTTTTGTGTGTATTAAGCTCGCCTCAGCAGCATACTTCCAAGCACATATAGAAGCCCAACCTCAGGCAGAAAGTCTGTAGCTGATAATAATTAGACTACAGTCTCATGCTTTCCAGAGCCCACTGGTATTTAACTTCATCTGCCCCACTACCTACTGCACCGATCTGCCCTCACTTCAACATGGCTAACTCACCATCTCCTGCAACCTTTTAGAACACAGCTCACTGGTTTTGCCCAAAGTATTTACTCTTGAACCTGACTCGGTATTGGTCCTTGGATTCCATATACAACCAGTGTAGAGAATCAACTCCTTTGCCTTTTTCTTTAAACCAATGAGAAGCCTCTTCACTGAGAGGATGTGTGTTAAACAGTGATGTCCTCATTTGTTCTTTGCTCTTTCTTACAGTCCGAATGTTCAGGTCACTATAAAACTACATGTTGAATCCTAGTCCCCATAGCAATTGTTTAAAAAGGTAGAGTCATTAGGAAAGAAGAAGACCATGAGGATGGAGGTTACTTGAATGAAATAGAATTAGTGCTCCAGAAAAGGATGCTGTGCCCTTTCTTCTCTTGTGGTTATAGCAAGAATGTGTAGTCATAATTAATACTGAGGCCCACAACTGGTCACTATGCAAAGAATAAGAGACTGTGCCATTCTTGACTCTAAATGGGACAACTACACACCCACTTCCCCCAAGAGTCAGAAATCATAATAGAAGAGGAATGGAAAGGCAATAAGTGCCATAGTGGATGTCTGCAGAAGAGCAGGCATGGCAGTGTCACACATGAACTCACAGCGACTGTGACTGCCTGCAGAAGATCAATCCATCCACAATCCCAGCACCGTTCAGGAAGTTCCACCCATATGAAAGCCCTAGCAGCACCTGATGGTTTCTTGGGGAGGAAGAATCATTTACTTCAGAAAGGTTACCCATACTCCAAGTAGATGGTCCTATGCTCATGTATATACAGGTAGCGCTAAGTGGATTCGTGTTTATTTTCTGTTTTGTTTTTACAGCTACATGAAATTGAGAACATAAAGGATAAAGTAAGAAAAGGAGAAAACTGGAGAATATATGTGATTAAAGTTTTATATATATTTCTGAACAAATAAAATTGATTTAAAATTAATTAATTTTTAGAAAAAGGTTGTTTCATTTGTGACCAGAAAGAGGGCCCTCAGGAGATACTGAGTCTCTGAGTCTGTCTGTGTCTTTGTGACCTATTGCTGTGTGTTTATATTAAGGTGAGAACAAAGCCCAAAACAAGCATAACCAAAAACTATGAGTGGAGGAGGATATATTTGAACAAAGGAGTGCACAAGAGTTATTTCCAAAACAATGTCCTCAAATAAGAGTGTTATGGGATTCTATTTAGAGATCCTATGCATATTTATATGGGAAACCACTTTAGATCTGGGCACATTCCTGAGCGTGCTTAGTTAAGGAGCACATTACTAGTCATCCTCAACTACAGGTCATAGTTTAAGAAGCAAAGAGCAGATACATTTTAGCTAAAGATCATTGAACACACATTGAGAAGGATAAAAATAACAGAAATGTTTCTGGGAATACTCAGTTCTATTTGAAATTTTAACACAAAAAAACAAAAAAAGGAAAGGCACTTTGCAAGTATGTTAATATAGCAATTTGTCCCTAAAGGTACCTGCCTTACTTGATAGCTAACATCTTGGTCTTAGACACCCTGCCTGGATAAGGGGAAGAAGCCTCTGAAACTGTTGTTTACAAGCCCCTCAGGCCATGGTACTTTTGCTATAGCAACCTGAATAAAGCGGGATGAAGACAGTATCCATTCTTTATTCCTAGAGTGTGATCATAGAGTCACAGAACAAATTGTCACTACTTGCTATGTATACCCACCTTAGAGTCTTAAGGATGAAAATAATACAAAGAAAGCATGGACTCCTAACAAGTGAGTCAGATATTAACCCTTGTGGCTGTGGAAAGTCCTAGAGCTACTGGTCTCTGAAGTTATTCACCTCTTCTGGAGTCTCCTTTGTCAGTTTGCTCCTGGGACTCCGGGTATCCTGTGAGTTCAGGAAAGTATTAGAAAGCCCTTACCTTAGAGGGACTCAAACATTTCAATGTCTTTGTGTCTCAATAGGCCTGGTTCTGTAAAGTAGGCGTCTCAGTACTTTGATTTGGTTTTAATATTTTTCTGCTCTTTTTTCTCTTTTTATTGGTTATTTTTATTTACATTTCAAATGTTATTCCCCTTCATGATTTCACCTCCACAAGCTCCCTCTCTCCTCCTCCCTCCCCCTCCCTCTATGAGAGTGCTCCCCCATCTGCCCACCCACTCCTTCCTCGGTGCCCTAGCATTCCTCTACCCTGGGTCATCAAGCCTCCATAGAACCAAGGGGCCAGTGGTGCCAGATAAGGCAATACTCTGCTACATATCCAGCTGGAGCCATAGGTATTCCCTGTGTACTCTTTGGTTGGTGGTTTAGTCCCTGGGAGCTGTCGTTCTTCCTATAGGGTTGTTGCAAACTCCTTTAGCTCCTACAGTCATTGCCCTAACTTCCCCATTGGGGTTCCCATGCTCAGTCCAATCTTTGACTGTGTACATCTGTATCTGTATTGGTCTGTCTCTGGTAGAGCCTCTCAGGGGACAGCTATACCATGCTCCTATCAGTAAGCACTTCTTGGCCTCAACAATAGTGTCTGGGTTTGGTGTCAGCAGATGGGATGGATCCCTAGGTGGGGCAGTCTCTGGATGGCCTTTCCTTCAGTTTCTGCACCACTCTTTGTTCCTGCATTTTCTTTTGACAGGAAGAATTCTGGATTAAAGTTTTTGAGATGGGTGGCCATCCCTCAACTGGGGGCCGTGCCTATCCACTGGTTCTATCCTCTACAGGTTCTATCTCCCCTTTGTTGGGTATTTTGGCTAAAGTCCTCCCTTTAGTCCTGGAAAACTCTTGGGTCCCTGGCATCTGGGACTTTCTAGTGGCTACCTCCAATTCCCCCTCCCCCACTGCTACACGTCTACTTTCAAATTCCTGACCCTCTGTACTTCTACCCCACTTCCTGATATCTGAACTACCCCCATTCACTTCCTCTTCTCTCTCTTTCCCAACTCCCTCTCTTCCTCTATTTCCCAGAGATTATTCTCTTCCCACTACTGAGTAGTACTGTAGTGTCCACATTTTGGATCTCCCTTCTTCTTGGGTTTCATATGGTCTGTGACTTGTTGGTATTCCAAACGTCTTTTTGACTAATATCCACTTATCAGTGAGGGCATACCATGTGTGTTCTTTTGTAACTGGATTACCTCACACAGGATGATATTTTCAAGTTCCAACCATTTGCCTCTGAATTTCATGAAATCATTGTTTTTAAAAGCTGAGTAGTACTCCATTGTGTAGATTTACCACATTTTCTGTATCCATTCCTCTGTTGAAGGACATCTGGATTCTTTCCAGCTTCTGGCTATTATAAATAAGGCTGCTATGAACATTGTGGAGCATGTGTCCTTGTTATATGTTGGGCATCTTTTGGGTATATGCTCAGGAGTGGTATAGTTGGGTCCTCAGGTAGCACTATGTCCAATTTTCTGAGGAACCACCAGACTGACTTCCAGAGGTTTTGATATTTTATTTGCCTTTTGAATATCTTCCTCTGGTTTTCTCTGGCCATGGCACCAATTTTTTTCTTCAAAGAAAAGTCCCAAGCTACTCCTCAAGCTCTATAGGCACTCTACCACACACCATTGGCTCTTCAGACACAGCATTAGGCTTCTGCTTTGGTTCTGAGCACTCTTAGAATTTTATAAAGTTGTCAGTGTTGATTGGTATAAGACAAGATCACAAAAGTTAGATTGGGCCAGATTTCCACCCTAGGGTTTTTACTAAAACCAAAGAGAACAATCCCACCTTCAAAGGAGTGGTTTTTGCTCAGAACATTGTTTGACTGGAACTGCCTGCTGCCATCTTTCCCATAGCATGGAGAACTCTCATCCATAGAAGAAATAAGGGGGTACCATTCAAGAGCTGAGAGAGGAGAAGGGGATAAACACAGGAGAAAGGACATTTCTAGTAGAATTAGACTCCTGGCTGATCTTCTCTGATCCTCATTGCTAAAGAGATTTCACTTCTTTGTTGCTCACAATCCCATGAGAAAATCCTACCACAGGAACATGTTCAGACTCAGGGTCACCCCCTGTCTCTTCTCAGTAGCTCAGACTTACAGTCATTGTTCCATGTCTGATAGGCAGAATTGACGCATTAACAGTTTCCATGTAGCCTCCTTATATCTTCAGTTTCCTCCCCACAGAGCAGACACTGTCCCCTCATATTCATGTGTCTGTGTATAAAATACATCTTCATCTGTCTTTCTTCTAGGACCACAGACCCACGTATCTCTGTAATATTTCATTTACCATATGGATGCCTTCATGCATAGGTGCCCAGCATATAATAGAGTTCATTAATAGAACAATGCATGAATTTCCTCACAGTGTACTTCAGCTGTCCACTCATGCTCTCAAGAGAACACAACCACATTGTTGAGATAAATTTACCTAGGTTGTGCCCTTCATGGGCACCACTAAAGGTCAATCTCCTCTGCTTGAAAAAGAATTAGAAACAAAGAAGGTTTCACACCAGTATAACTTCCATCCCCTTCAGCAAATACTGTATTTGCGTGTCTCCTTGTGTGCCTGATGAGCCAGAAATGCCAGAAGCTCTTGGTACCTGGGAGTGTTTTATTTTTTCATATAAAGTCCATGTCACCTTGAAACAGATTTACTTATTCTGATTAGCAAAGGCTTTCTAGGCTGGTCTGCCCTTGCTTTGATGTATGTGTTGAAGTTGCCCTTCACACACACACACACACACACACACACACACACACACACACACACACAGACACACACACAGACACACACAATATATATATATATATATATATATATATATGATTAATTCACAGTCCATTAGGAGCTTTTGGGTGTGTTTATACTTGATTACATTCTCAATCAGCCACTGATTTATTATTATTATTTAAACAGCACACATTTTGCTTCCCTAGTCAGCATTTCTGAAATTCTCCTCAGCAGTCAATCTCATCTTCAGGGGAAGCAGGCAGCTTCAGTAGTGTCTGGGTAGTATGAACTGTTTATTTGCAAGACAGAATGAGGGAACAGGGACCTGCCCCTCATTGAGCAATAAAAGCATCCAATCTTGACCATAGTAAGACATAGATTACAGAAGCCCAGAGGTCACTTCCTTTCATCTGCAAGGTGAAGAAAAGTAAAGGAAAGCTTCTCTGTTAGATGGACACGTAGCGGGGAACTAGCAGAAGTCAAGAGGCTGAGAACCCAGATGGAGTTATGGCAGGTTTTTCCATGGTTGGATGGCTTCTTGCTTCTGAAATCACAATCTCTGGCCCTCAGTTTGCTCATATGTGAAAGGATAAGAAGTTGGGAGAGAGGAAAAGGTGATCACACTTGTCTCTTCCTTCAAAAGCTATGGCCTTGGGCATAACATTGTCCAAGCCTTCAGCTTTTCTGGGGCCAAAATATGCAGTGTAGTCCTTCCTCCTTTTCCCTAGTGGAACCACTTGCCTCTCCCCTACTTCTGTATGCTCCATAGCCTTTCTATGCCTCTCGTCCTTGAACCCCCTGGCTCTCATCTTAGCAGATAACCTGGCATGCACTGCTCAGAGGAGCAAGATGCCTACCACTGAGTGGGAATTTCCCAGCATCCTTCTAAACCTCTGTACAACCACCTGGGTCCTTCCTAGAAAAGTTGACTTCCCTCCTGGACAGAAGATTAGTCACAGGGCCCCTCTGATCTTAGATAAGGATTCAGCCTTCCAACTCCATGGGGGGGGGCACTTAAAATGCTAGTGGTGATCATTCCTGTCTCCCCATGTACCCTCTCCTCTTTCCACCCAGTCTTAAAATATCTCAGTATTGGCCTTCCCTAGAGGTTACAGTATTGGCCTTCCCTAGAGGTTACAGTATTGGCCTTCCCTAGTGGTCTCAGTTCCCTCCTAAGTCCAACACTGTCTTTCTTTCCCCTTCAGAGTCTGGCAGTTAAAATTAGCTCCCTACACTGTCCTCCTTAGTCTGACCTTCTGTCTCACCTGGCAAAGGGTTCAAGCCATTGGCATGAGACAGAGGTGGGAACTTGAGAAAAAGTGTTTCTCACCTTGAGATTGACAGCAAGGTAAAAGCATGTGTCCAGTTTCCAGGACACCGAGGCTAGTGGACTTTCCTGTTTTTACTCTGTTCAGACTTTCAACTGGTTCGAGGAGTTCCCTCTAGAAAGCAAAACTGGTTTTGCTCAGTCTTTTTGTTTGTTTATTCATTTTGCTTTATTTTTTAATTGCATTTTTATTTACATTTTAAATGCTATCCCCTTTCCCAGTTTCCCCTCCAGAAACTCACTGTCCCCCCTCCCCGATTCTATGAGGGTGCTCCCTCATCCACCCACCTACTCCTTCCCACCTCCCTGCCTTGACATTTCCTTACACTGGGGCATCGAGCCTTCACAAGACTAATTGGTTGATATTGTCTTCTTTTTATGGGGCTGCAAACCCCTTCAGCTACTTCAGTCCTTTCTTTAACTCCTCCACTGGGGAACCTGTTCTCAGTTCAATGGTTGGCTGCAAACATCCATCTCTATATTTGTCAGACTCTGGCAGAGCCTCTCAGCAGACAGCTATATCAGGCTCCTGTCAGCATGCACTTCTTGGCATCTGCAATATTATCTGGGTTTGTTGGCCATATATGGAATGCATCACCATGTGGGGCAGTCTCTGAATGACCTTTCAATCTCTACTCCACACTTTGTCTCCGTATCCCCTCCTCTGAATGAGTATTTTTGTTCCCCCTTCTAAGAAGTTCTGAAGCATCCACACTTTGGTCTTCCTTCTTCTTGAGCTTCATGTGGTTGGTGAATTGTATCTTGGTCTTTCAATTCAAAGGTTAATCTCCTCCCAACACACTCACAGGGGGAAGTCCACTATAAAATTACCAAATATCTGGGCACCTTTGACCCAGTCAAGTAGACACATAAATTTAATGATCATGGTGCTATTCCTTGAATTCATCTCCTTTAATATTTTAATCATTGTTGATTGATTTCTAGTATATATCTAGTATATATCTCTTTTAAGAATCTGAAGTTCTTAAACAGAGTAAATATTTCCATTCATATCACTCTAGTCTTTGACTAGTGCCTGGTCTATGGGAACATGAAACGTTTTGAAAGGCCTTGTGCAGTTCATAGCCATTTTTAAATATCTGTGCATAATTTTATTCTATTAATACAATGCTTTCAACATAATGAAATTGATTGCTGTCTTCCAGAGACTTTAATAATGTTATTATCTATTAATTCATTTACTCGAAAAGCAATCTTGGATATGTGGATTCCTATTGCCCTGAAATTACAACTAAAGAAACCAAGGCCTAGAGAAGTGAAGAGAGCTGCCCACCATGACTCAGCTAGTATCTGAGCTCTGCCTTACCAAAGGTGCCTTGTATAAAGCTCTAATGCTCTTCCCAGAACTTATTTGGAAGCTTTTCCCCTCAAGTCTTTTTTAACCAAAAAGTAAGCTGAGGAACCAGGTTGAAAAAGCATTGTACCTTAGTTACTTTTTATGTCCAAAGCTCACCATAGTTTCATGGACATATTACCACATACCTCATCTTGTACAATGAGATATTCCTTTTGGTTCTTTTACTCCTTTCTTGGAAGGAACATAATTGGCAGATTTAAAGCAAGAAGCACTAAGCAAGCTAAGCTAGTACTAGCATAGTCTTATTCTATCCTGTTCCCCCAATAGCATTCTCCACCTAACGCTGAAATGGGAACAGTCCTGCAATTACTTGGGCTGTACCAGTATAGGTCATTTGAGCACTATGTGCAAGCTGCTTTCCCTAGTGTTACCGGTGTTAAAGCTATTTTGATCTCTGTGTAAATCTAATGTTCCCTGAGTGTGATTGTTAAGCCCCAGACTCCATCAAATGGAATATATTTTATGTCATCTATTTCACATCTAAGTCCAGAGGTCATGTGTTTATAGGCAAGCTGCCATTTATTATTGATCCTCAACCTTTCCTAATACAAAGAAGCCTTTTTACTATTTTTTCAAAGAAGGTAGATAGATGGCTCAACAGTTAAGAGCTCTTGATACTGTTTTTTGGACCAAAGTTTGGTTCCCAGAACCCACATGTAGCAACTCAGAACCACGCACCTGTAACTAAATCCAGGGAATCTGATTCCCTCTTCTGGCTTCCACTGTCATCCAAACACATGAGGCATTCAGTAACACAGACTTACATTAACTAAAAATGAATCTAAAAATCACCACAAATACTAAGTATCTTAGACCCCAGTGAGTTTGCATATAGGAAAGCAGGTAACTGCTGTGTTTTTCAATGAACCTTGTTCATTGTCTGAGTTCTCAGAAGACATAAAAACAATGTAATACAACATGCACATGTGTGTATATATGTGTGAGTGTGTGTGCGTGTATGTATCTAGGGGGAGAGGATAAAAATTATTGGTTGATTGATTAATTAACTGATGACCTTAAGGAATAATCTAACATAATTTTGGAACTAGCAAGTCCAAGGACTGAAGTATAGACTTCCCATCTGGAAACTGAGGCAGAACTGGAACTAAAATCACAGACAGTATTTCTTCTTCTCTAAAAACTTTGTTTTTGAGTGTGTCTGGTTTGATGTGGAGGTCCTTGATCCACTTGGACTTAAGCTTTGTACAGGGTGATAAGAACGGATCGATTTGCATTCCTCTACATACTGACCTCCAGTTGAACCAGCACCATTTGTTAAAAATGCTATCGTTTTTCCATTGGATGGTTTTAGCTGCTTTGTCAAAGATTGAGTGACCATAGATGTGAGGGTTCATTTCTGAGTCTTCAATTTTGTTCCACTGATCTATCTGCCTGTCCCTGTACTAATACCATGCAGTTTTTATGACTATTGCTCTGTAATACTGCTTGAGGTAAGGGATGGTGATTCCCCCAGAGGTTCTTTTATTGTTGAGTATAGTTTTCTCTATCCTGGGTGTTTTGTTATTCCAAATGAATTTGCAAATTGCTCTTTCTATCTCTATAAAGAATTGAGTAGGAATTTTGATGGGGATTGCATTGAATCTGCAGATTGCTTTTTGCAAAAATGGCCATTTTTCTATATTAATCCTGCCAATCCATGAGCATGGGAGATCTTTCCAGCTTCTGAGATCTTCTTCAATTTCTTTCTTCAGAGACTTGAAGTTTTTGTCATACAGATCTTTCACTTGCTTGGTTAAAGTCACACCAAGATACTTTATATTATTTGGGACTATTGTGAAGGGTGTCATTTCCCAAATTTCTTTCTCAGCCTGTTTATCCTTTGAGTAGAGGAAGGCTACTGATTTGTTTGAGTTAATTTTATACCCCAACACTTTGCTGAAGTTGTTTATCAGGTTAAGTAGTTCTCTGGTGGAACTTTTGGGGTCACTTAAGTATACTATCATATCATCTGCAAATAGTGATATTTTGACTTCTTCCCTTACAATTTATATCCTTTCGACTTCCTTTCATTGCCTGATTGCTCTGGCTAGGACTTTGAGTACTATATTGAATAAGTAGGAGAGAGTGGGTAGCATTGTCTATTCCCTGATTTTAGTGGAATTGCTTCAAGTTTCTCTCCATTTAGTTTGATGTTAGCTACTGGTTTCCTGTATATGGCTTTTACTATGTTTAGATATAAGCCTTGAATTGCTGATCTTTCCAGGACTTTTATCATGAAAAAGTGTTGAATTTTGTCAAATGTTTTCTCAGCATCTAATGAAATGAACATGTGGATCTTATCTTTGAGTTTGTTTATATACTGGATTATGTTGATGGATTTCCATATATTAAACCATCCCTGCATCCCTGGGATGAAGCCTACTTGATCATGATGGATGATCATTTTGAGGTGTTCTTGGATTCTATTCCCAATACACTCAAACTAATAGAAAAAGAAGTGGGGAAGAGTCTCAAACACATGGGCACTATGGAAAATTTCCTGAACAAAACACCAATGGCTTATGCGTTAAGATCAAGAATTGACAAATGGAACCTCATAAAACTGCAAAGTTCCGTAAGGCAAAGGACACTGTTGTTAGGACAAACTGGCAACCAACAGATGGGGAAAAGATCTTTACCAATACTACAACAGATAGAGGGCTTATATCCAAAATATACAAAGAACTCAAGAAGTTAGACTCCAGAGAGTCAAATATCCCTATTAAAAATGGGGTTCAGAGCTAAACAAAACATTCTCAGCTGAGGATTATTGGATGGCCAAAAAGCACCTAAAGAAATGTTGAACATCCTTAGTCATCAGGGAAATGCAAATCAAAACAACCCTGAGATTCTACTTCACACCAGTCAGAATGGCTAAGATAAAAAAATTCAGGTGACAGCAGATGCTGACAGGTATGTGGAGAAAGAGGAACACTCCTCCATTGTTGGTGGGACTGTAAACTGGTACAACCACTCTAGAAATCAGTCTGGAGGTTCCTTAGAAAATTGGACATTCCACTACCTGAGGACCCAGCTATGCTTCTTCTGGGCATATACCCAAAAGATGCTCCAATATACCACAAAGACACATGCTCCATTATGTTGATAGCAGCCCTATTTATAATAGCCAGAAGCTGGAAAGAACCCAGATGCCCTTCAACAGAGGAATGGATACAGTAAATGTGGTACATCTACACAATGGAGTACTACTCAGCGATCCAAAACAATTACTTCATGAAATTCATAGGCAAATGGATGGAACTAGAAAATATCCTGAGTGAGGTAAACCAATCATAGAAAAACACACTTGATATATGCACTCATTGGTAAGTGGATATTAGCCCAAAAACTCAAATTACCCAAGATGCAATCCACAGACCACAGGAAGCTCAAGGAAAAGGATGACCAAAATGTGAATGTTCCCACTCCTTCTTAAAGGGGGAACAAAAATATTCATAGGAGGGTATATGGAGGCAAAGTTTAGAGCAGAAACTGGAAGAATGGCCATTCAGAGCCTGCTCCACATGTAATATATATATATATATATATATATATATATATATATATATATATATATATATATTTAGAGAGAGAGAGAGAGAGAGAGAGAGAGAGAGAGAGAGCTAGCCACCAAAACTAGATAAGATTGATGAAGCTAAAAAGTGTATGCTGAAAGGTACTGGGTATAGATCTCTCCTGAGAGATATATCCAGAGCATCTCAAATACAGAGGTGAATGCTAGCAGCAAACCACTGAACTGAGAACCAAAGGGACCACCTTTGGGGGAATTAGAGGAAGGATTGAAAGAGCTGAAGGGGCTTGGAACCCCATAAGAGCAACAATGCCAAACAACCAGAGCTTCCAGAGACTAAACCACTACCGAAAGACTATACATGGACTTACCCAGGGCTCCAACTGCATATGTAGCAAAGGATGGCCTTGCTGGGCACCAATGGAATGAGAAGCCCTTGGTCCTGCCAAGGTTGGACCCCTAGTGCAGGGAAATGCCGGGGGGGATAAGGGAGGTGAATGGGGGGGAATACCTGTGTGGGGGAGGCAGAGGGGTTGGGGGGCTTATGAACAGGAAACCGGGAAAGGGAATAACATTTGAAATGTAAATGGAAAATATATCTAATAAAAAAATAAAATTTCAAAAAAAAACTTTGTTTTTGCTGTGAAGTTGTTTTCAAGTAATTTAATGGTACCAATACATGTGGTCAGAGGAAATGAGCTTTACAGGAAGGCAACAGATTATAGATGGTAACCTAGATTGGAATTTGATTTAGTACCTTGGTAGTGTGGCCAGTCCAATTGGACACACAAAATTCATGATCACAGACATTTCACTCCATTACTTTATGCACTATGGATACTTAATATCTAATATATATTTCCACCTACTCAAAAGATAAAAATACAAAGATTATTTAAACTTGTCTTCTTTTCTCTCTTTGATCTATTAGTGCTTCCCAAACAGGGTCTCATGATGGAAGTAATAAGGCATTCCAGCTATGTGCAATAGCTCAGAACGATTGGCAAGTATGTCCTACATTTTCTCACCCAAACTGCCTGTTTTACTTTTGCCAGAAAGCGTGTCAGCTCCACTTAGCAAGCTAATTATTTCATATACTAAAACAAAAAACTGTAACTTAATAAATGCACTGTATAGAATGATGTTTTGAAACAGTTTACCGTGTGAAGATATTTATAGGTGTCTCTGGTAGAGAAAATACTGGCATTAAACCAAGATATAATGAATTCAAAATGCTCTCAGCTTTAGGAACTCGAAATCCAAACTTATGTAGTGGTTTTATGCCCAGCTCCTCATGGGCATATTTATAAAAGGAAACACTTCTCACACCACAGGTGAGTGGGACACCTCACTTACAATAGTACCCAACCAGGTAGGACACACACTGCTTTCTTGCTTTCAGTTTTTTCTACCCACCAGCCTCCTGGCTATAGATTCTCACTCCTCAGATACACCACATGCTTAAGGGACCTTCTTTGTGCTCTTGGGGAATACACTGGTTTTTACTCTGCCTTCAGAACAAGTCCCCAAAGCATGGTGATATAAGATCCCATATATCTAGACTTGATTGCCCAGGTTTAGATCCAACCTCTACCGCCACCACCACTACTACATGACTGCTTAACTGAATAATATTCCAGGATTCACTTGGTCTATATTTTCCCATCTAAAAGATGGCCACCTCCCAGAGTGCATATAGATCTCAATAACTGCAAAGTTGCCTGCTCTGTGTCACTCTTGTGTGCTGGGTAGTTTTATTTTTACCTTTCTTAGAGGAAGCCACCTCAATTCAGATAATGTCTCCTTGTTTTTAATAGCTGAGTAGTATTCCATTGTGTAAACAAAGCACAAACTTTTTAAATCTATTCTTCAGTTAACAGGCATCTAGATTGGTTCCAGTTTCTGGATATTACAAATAAAGCTCCCATAAATATAGTCGAGCAAGTGCCTGGTGATGTGGTGGAGCATCTTTTGGTTATATATTCATGAGTTGTGGAGCTGGGTCTTGAGATACAACTATTCCAGATTTTCTGAGAAACTACCAATTTTATTTCCAGAGTGGTCGTACAAGTTTTCACTCCCACCAGCAATAGAGGAGTGTTCCTCTTGCTTCATATCTTCACCAGCATTGACTATCGCTTGAGTTTCTTTAAAATTTTAGCCATTCTGATGGATATAAGATGGAATCTCAGAGTCATCTTGATTAGTATTTCCCTGAGGACTTTGAACATTTCTTTTAGTGATTCTCAGCCACTTGAGATTCCTCTTTTGAGAATTCTGTTTACCTCTGTAGTCCATTTTTATTGGGTTATTTGGTTTGTTGATGTCTAATTTCTTGAGTTCTTTATGTACTTTGGATATTAGCCCTCTGTCAGATGTAGGGTTAGTGAAGATCTTTTCTCAATCTCTAGGCTGTCATTTTGTCCTATTGATAATGTCCTTTGACTTACAGAAGCTTTTAAGTTTCAGGAGGTCCCATTATTAATTGTTGATCTTTGTATCTGAGCTATTGGTGTTCTGTTCAGGAAGTTGTTTCCGGCACCACTGCATTCAAGGCTGTTTCCTACTTTCTCTTCTATTAGATTTATTTTATCTGTTTTATGTTGAAGTCTTTGGTCCACTTGGACTTGAGTTTTGTACAGGGTAATAAGTATGGATCAATTTACATTCTTCTACATGCAGACATCCAGTTAGACCAGCACCATTTTTTGAAGGTGCTTTCCTTTTTTCCCATTGTATGATTTTAGCTTATTTGTCAAAAATCAAATGTCTATAGGTATGTTGGTTTATTTCTAGGACTTTGATTCTATTCCATTAATCAACCTATTTGATTTATGCCAATATCATACAGTTTTTTTAATCGCTATTGCTCTGTAGTACAACTTAAGATTGGGGGTGGTGATATCTCCAGAAGTTCTATTATATAAGAATGGTTTAGCTATCCTGGGATTTTGTTTTTCCATATGAAGTTGAGAATTGCATTGCTTTTTGCAGGTAAATGGATGGAATTAGAAAATATCAAACTGAATGAGGTAACCCAGACTCAGGAGACATGCATGGTATGTATTCATTTATAAGTGAATATTAGTCATAATGTACAGGATAACCATGCTATAATCTACAGATCCAAAGAAGTTAACAGGAAGGGTTCAAAGGAGGACGTTTGAGTCTCACTCATGAGGAGAAATGAAATAGACCTGGAAAGCGGATAGGTGGAAGGAACTTGACAGGAGAGCGGTGGGGAAGGGAACAAAAGTACGGGATCAGGTGTTGGGGGTGTTGCAAGAGTGGAGAAACACCTGTGAGAAAGAATAAAAATCAGGAAGGAGACATCTCTGGGATAAGAAAAATACCTGGGATGGGGGAGCTTCCCAGAAGTCTATGGGGGTGACTATAGCTGAGACTCCAAACATCAGGGGATATGGAGCCTGAAGTGACCACCGTCTGTAGCCTGGCAGGACTTCCGATGGAAGGAGGAGGACACCAACACCCACAAAAACTTCAACCCAAAATCTGCCTACAAGATATACAGGGATAAAGATGGAGCAGAGACTGAAGGAATAGTGAACCAATGACTGGCCCAACTTGAGACTCGTCCCATGGGAGAGAGCCAACCCCTGACACTGTTAATGATACTCTGCTGTGTTTGCAGACAGGAGCCTAGCATAAGTTTCATCTGAGAGGCTTCATCCAGAAGCTGGTGGAAACAGACCCACAGCAAAATATTAGGCTGAGCTCAGGAGGCCTGTGAAAGAATGGGTAGAAGGATTAAAGGTGCCAGAAGAGTCAAGAATACCACAAGAAGACCTACATAGTCAACTAACCTGGGCCCATGGGGGCTTACAGAGACTAAACCATCAACCAAAAAGCATGCATGGGCTGGACTTATATCCCCTATACATGGTAGCAGATATGTAGCTTGGTCTTCATGTGGGTCTCCTAATAATTGGATCGGGGGCTGTCTCTGACTCTGTTACCTGCCTTTGGATCCATTTCCCCTAGCTTGGCTGCCTCAGTGGGAAAGGATGTGCCTAGTTCTACTGTGACTTGATATGCCAGGGCAGATTGATATCCATGAGGGACCTTCCCTTCTCAGAGGGAGAAATGAAGATGGGAGTGAGGGTGGGACTGGGAGGAGAGGAGGGAGGGTAGTTACAATCAGTATGCAAAGTGAATAAATAAGTAATTTAAGGAAAAAAAATAATAAAAAAGGAAAGGAACAAAATAAAATGCCCCCTTAGATCAAGTTGTAGGCAACCCTATAAGGCATTTTCTTAGTTTAAAATTGATGGGAGAGGCTCCAGTCTATTTGTAGGTGGTGCCATCCCTGAGCTGATGGTCCTGGGTTCTAAAAGAAAGCAGGTTGAGCAAGTCCTGATGAGCAAGTCAGTAAGCAGCACACCTCCATGGCCTCTGTATCAGATGCCTCCTGGTATCTACTCTGTTCCATTCTGACTTCCTTTGATGCTGAACAGTGATGTGGAAGAGTAAACCAAATAAACCCTTTCCTCCCCAACTTGTTTCTAGCCATGTTGTTTCTTGAAAGCAATAGCAGCCCTATGTAAGACAACTGATTACACCACCTTTAACAACAATCACAATCCAGTAAAACAGCCAGCCACAGGAACTAGCATACTCAATGGCTGCTTTAAATTTGAGACTATTAAGATGAGATAGAGAAAATACTGCTTACTAGCCAAAATGAAAAGGACAAGGAAGCTCTGGGACAGAACAGAGCCAGGCATGAGGATGGAGATCTACTCAGAACAATGGGACTCTGGTCTATTGAGGAAGCCCCAGACAGACACCCGGCTACCAGGTGAGCAGGGAAATGTTCTCTGAGCAGACAGCACAGATGAGTGAGTGGCAATTTTTGTTCCCACCCTCAGCTGTCTATACACACTAGCTTCATCCCTCATCTGAAGGATGTGTGTTCAGAAAAGCATGGCACATCACTTTTATTCTGTTTGAGTGTTGATGAATTAAGCTTTAATGGCAATAATTACCATTATGTTGGTTACTTTTCTCACTGTTGAGGCAAAACACTTGACAAACTTAAGAGGAAAAGGTTTGGGCTCAGGTTCAGGGGGGAGTGGGGGGAAGAGTCAGTTTGCCATTGTCATGAAGCCATGGCTGGTGAGGAAGCAGAGAAAGCAAATGTTGGTGTTTGATTGGTTGTCTCCTTTTCCCTTTTATTAGATCAAGGGACCTCTTACCCAGAAGATTTTGCTACCTACAGTCAGAGTAGGTTTTCCCTCTCAGATAGTCCTTTCTGTAAATGAAATAAGTATGCCGCACAAATCTAAATTCAGTCCATTGCCACGGAATATTAACCACTTCAGACACCAACCATTATTGTGAGAGTTCTGTAAAATAATATGAAAGCACTTAGCTGAGTGACTAGCTCTCTATAGGGTAGCTCTCATTTTTATATTGTATAACCAGCCTATTGGTGCTATGACAAATTATCACAGTATGGTGGCTTAAAGCAATACAGATGTACTGTCTTGTATTTTAGAGACTGAAGTCTGGAATCCACATTATTGGACTAAAGGCATTAGCAGAATTAGCTTCTTCTGGAGACTGTGAGCATATAGAATTGATTTCTTTCACCTCTGCAGTGTTTAGTAACCATGTGTTTCATGACTTGTATCCTACCACCTTCAAAATGCAGCACTCCAACTCCTGATTTCACCGTCTTTCACTTTCTCCATTCCACTCTGAAAAGGATCCTGTGATTGCATTATCTGCAGTCTGCCTACATAATCTGAAACTCTTTAGGCTAATGTTTGAAGTCTTTTTACCATCTATGCAAGTAACAATTCCAGGTCTGGTGGTTAGAAAATGAGTGAGGAAGGAAGACCATTATTGATCCAGCCATGTAAATTAATAATAATGCCAGGCAGGAAGTAGATAATAGTATGAGAAATCTGAGCAGGGTAATAAGTATGTATCAACAGGGATACATACTAATGATGTTGGGTTATCTTGAGTTTCTGCCTGCCTGAGTCAATACTCAAAAGCATCCAGCTGAAGTATTATTGTAGTAACTCCTTAATCCTTAAAAATGCCACTCTGAGTAGTGTATAGTATTTGTCTTCCCAATATTATCTCAGTTCTAATACCTCCCTCACAGCCTAGCAGACTTTGAGTAACACTAGTGGTAGCTTCAGAGTGGGAAGAGTATCATGTGGTTATAGGGGTTGACCCAGAAGCAGACGTATTAGCCTGAAGGGTCTAATCCAAGATGACAGAGGTTGGGCATGAGAAACCCTACACATATGATACATGGAAGAAACCAGTCTAACGAGGAAGGCAACAAACACCATAAAATGCATCTAACTGTTCTAGTTACAGACCCAGAAAACTGTATCTGAAGTCCCCGTCTCTGATCTTTTCCATTATCCGCTGCAATCATCCTTCATTATGAAGCAGTGTGGGTTCAGATCTTTCCTCCTGTGACATTTAAGTCATCTTGAAGGCAATCAGGATCCATTTAAAGACAAAGAAACTGAGGTTCGGTGAGATAAGGTACGTGTCAATATTAGAGAGCCAGCTAGGAACATGAAAAGAATTCAACCTAGATCTCAGAAACGCCATAGACAATGTTAGTTCACCAACAATGAATGATAGGCTGGAGTTGCTTAGTCCTCTTGACCCTTTGTTCTGACAGCACTGCTGGGTATGTGCAAAGTATCAGATGGACTCAACTATAGAGAGAGCCACATAGAGGGGAGAGAGCATGTCTGCAAACCCCTCCCAGCATGATGTACACAGGAGACATAAGTCACCCAGAGACTGATTATGCACCTCTTATGTAAATATCCTTCTTCCCAGGTTAGCTCTCCTTTGGAGATAATTGCTTGAGAAATATTGTCCCTTGGTTTCTCAGGAAAGCAATCTCAGCTGCATTTTAATTCTCTCCAATCAAGATGCTATAATAAAAGTTCAAGAGGAGTAGGAACTAAATTGACTTTAAAAAATAAAAAAGAGGGCTCTAGTAAGTGCTATGATTTGCTCTAAATCAAATACTCTGTTGTTTCATTAAATCATCATAACTCTCTGGGTAGCGCCATTATGTTCACTGGCCTCATGGGAAATTGAGGCCCTTAAGACTCGTCACTTACCCAGCTCATGAGTGGATGAGTCCAAATCTGAATCACAGGCATGGATACTGAACACTGAATACAATTTCCATAACCTCACATGGCCTTCTCTAAAAATATCACCATGATCATTGTTCCTGGGATATTGCCTAATGCAATGACCTCAACAACATTAGGCAGGACTGTCTAGGCCATCAAACAATGAGTGGAAACATGCCAAAAACACAATAGAGGACAATGAGCAGGCAGTCGATGGGGTGCACAGGTAAATTCACAAGACAGAAGCAAAAGCCCACTGGGTACAAAAGTAACTTAGGAACATCTTGGGGACCAGATGGTTTGATACACACCCCAAGGACAGCTGTGCTCTCAGATTCAGTAATTACCATGTTCTTAAAACAGAGGACAGTCACAAAAAAGATCAATGACTCATGCTTGGAAAAGCATATAAGTTTTTGTCTAGCCCTGTAGAGGCCACCAGGCTTTGATACTCAAGTAGAAACTGATGCTTCTAGATGTAGCAAGTTGGAAAGGGCACCTTGCCACTGAATCTTTTGCTCCACTTCAGCAATGAGCTAGCAGCACGTACCAGAAAAGAGTTCTGTAAATCAGATAAAGTCATCTCATACCAACTCCCTCAGAAAGCAATAATTATGATGTAGGAACTAAAAAGAATGCTTGGTCATCTTGTTCCCTGCCTGGCATCTCAGATGGATGAAGAGCTGGCAGGTATGAAATACTCAAAGGTATCATTAATGATAAAGTTTGCCATATAGGGTTATAGCTGGCAGGACAAAAGCCTAACAGCCCCCAGGGTTCCCAGAGACACTCAGTTCCATAGCTACAGGGGAATAGCCAGGTTATTCAGGACTGAAAAAGAAGAAATTCCATGTTTGAGAATGTATTCAGAGCCAGAAACAAGGCAAGGCAGAAGAGGGCTTCTGGCTTGGGGTGGAGTCAGGAACAAACAGAGCTCTGAGACCCAGACAGTGAAGTAGGATTCACATAGGGATTGAGAAGTACACAGTAAAAGCCAGGCTGGGGCTAAAAGAATAACTGAAATTCAGACATAAATGTATAAACAAGGTGGTGGGGTTTCCAAAATGGATTTTTCAGAGTGATGGAAGATGTATGACAGGCGGGGTAGCGAATGATACCAATATTGGTATTTGCCATGGTGTACTGCTGATAGTGATGGAGCTAGTGAATGATGATCATGTAGCAGAAGTGACTAGGGTGCTCTCAGAGTAGTCATGGATGGATGGAATAGATGGCTGTGGTAATAGAAACAGACATATGAGTCCTGGTCCTGGCTGGCAATCCTGACATGTGTGGGAAGGTCGAGATGATGGTGATGAATGGTAGGTTTTGGTGATTAGGGTGATGATGTCGCAGTAGTCACAGAGAGGCAATAAATGCAACAACCAATGTGAGATTAGACTTACCCAACTGTCTATCATTCCTTCTGCAAGAAAATCTGAGCGCTGTAGCCAACTAATTCAATGTTTTGAATTCGCCTAAGTAGTAATTTTAAACTCTTCTCCTGGTCAGAGAGGTGAAGGAAGGAACAGACAGTGGGACATGTGGTGTTCCTACGCCAAATAAAGCCTTGAATGAAAGACCCTAAGCCCCGTCACAGCTCCCTGGAATCACCATGCCCATCTGCCAGACACCTCAGTCTCATTCAACCTTGTAACACACTGACTCAGCACAGGGATGAGGACTGGCTAAGCTCTGGTCCAGGAAGCAAATCTGTAAGAGCAGTCTTGGGTTCAAATTCCATCCCTTCTACTTCCTAGCTTTGGCCCCAGGCAAGCCCATTGAGTCCTTGACGAAGGAATTGAAGGCAATAATGTATGCAAAAGGCATATGGTCCTGCCATGATCATGCTATAGACTTCAACCAGTGATCACAGAAATCAAAAGCAGGGGGACAGGACTGCAGAGAGCAGACTCACAGTAACTGCCCCAGGAAGAGCAAAGATAATTTAAAGAGATGTTCTGTGCCCCTCCCTCCTTGACTGTAAGACTATGTAAGACTCAGACACACTTGTCTTCAGGTACCTGGAAATTCCCCAGGAATCTCATTCTGAGGGGGAAAAAAAAGACTAAAAATCTGTGCCAGTCTGATGGGCAACTTTTCTCTCAGAAAGATTTTTAAATGATTCTAACAATTTGTCAGACTACCTTGCAGGACAGACAAAAGCCCAGACAATGATGGTCAATGATGAATAGGGACACAATAAACCAGAACTGCTTGCTTAGTTATCCATACTTCTTGCACTCTATTTAGGCCTAAACCTCCTTGTGTTAAGACCTAAGATGGACTTGGGCTATTGGAAGAGTGTTTGAATCCCTTTATCCTCTTTCCAGTGTGGCCACATCGAATAAGTCTCCTTTCTCTTTGTTACACTGTCACTTGTCTTTCTGTTGAGGACATGTGACGGAGCCTAGCTTGTGAGGGCTTCTAAGACCCAGCCTCGGAGCCTAACAAATTGGGTATCATTATCCTCACTACTGTTAGTTTGCAGATATGAAATGGGCAAGGCCTGGAACTTTCCCTGGCTTGTGACTTCACTGGATTCTTAAAACTAAATGCCCTACCTCTAAGTCAAGTCTGAAACCATCCATTCTTACCTGGCTTATCATAGCAGATATAAAGGAATTGGTTTTGTAATGATCACCACTGTTTATCACTGAAGACCTAGTGTTTTGTTCTTTGTAGGTGGTGGTAGTGGTGGTGGTGGTGGTGGTGGTGGTGGTGGTGGTGGTGGGGGTGGTGGTGGTGGTGGTGGTGGTAGTGGTGGTGTGTATGTGGACATTTACCCATGTATGGGAAGGTACACATGTATGTTCTTGCATGTATAGACCAAAAATTGATATTAGGGATTTTTTTTTCTTCCATTTTTATTAAATTGGGTATTTCTTATTTACATTTTTTTTTTTTTTTTTTTATTTTTTTTTATTATTTACTTGAGTATTTCTTTTATACATTTCGAATGTTATTCCCTTTCCTGGTTTTCGGGCAAACATCCCCCTCCCCCCCCTTCCTTATGGGTGTTCCCCCACCCCTCCCCATTGCCCCCTCTCCCCAACAGTCTAGCTCACTAGGGTTCAGTCTTAAAGGGACCCAGGGCTTCCCCTTCCACTGGTGCTCTTACTAGGATATTCATTGCAACCTACGAGGTCAGAGTCCAGGGTCAGTCCATGTATAGTCTTTGGGTAGTGGCTTAGTCGATATTGGGGATTTTTAATCACTCTCCACCTTATGTTTCTGAGGTAGGGCTCACTGAGCTCACCAAACTGACTAGAGTCACTGGCCTACTGTCTCCCACCCTGGGAATACAAGTACACCACCATACCTAGCTTTTCGTTCCCTTGGGTTCTGAAGCTCAAACTCAGTTCTTAGGCTTGTATGTAAGAACTCTACTAAGCCATCTCCACAGGTCCCTCTTTGGTTCTTTTGATACATAAACACCTCTCAAAGCCTAATCAGAACACGTACACTGGTTTTATCCTGGAGGCCACTTTGAGGCTTGACTTGAAGAACATCATACACTAAGATGCATTTCCTCTAAAGCAAGCAAAGAGGTCCAGACCCCTGGGAGCAACTAGACAAAGTGTTGTCCCCTTCCAGATCAATAGCCATCAATAGCCAGTGTCTCTGGAGAACTGAGGGCCAATGTCAGGCAGTATGGCGTGAGATATGGGTGTGTATCCTAGCCCAAACACTTGCCATGGGTGTGGTCTTGGCACATCATTTCACTTTCCTAAGTTTCAGATCTTTTTTATTGGTTGTGTGCTGCTATTATTCTTGGCTATTACACTATTCCACATCTGAATAGGGTAAAAGTACAAATAATTGGCATGAAAATTATGCCAGTTCTATAAACATGGTTCTTTTGACAATTGTGTGCCTTATGCTAGCATTAGGAATTAGGAATTGCTTTCAATTTTGATATACATAAGAATTGTCTCAAGATAATACAGATTCCTAGGCTCTGCCCTTTGCAATTCAAGTTAAAAGAGTGAGAAGAGAAAGACTCCATCCGTCTTAGTTAGGGTTTTACTGCTGTGAACAGAACCATGACCAAGGCAACTCTAATAAAGGACATTACATTGGGGCTGGCCTATAGGTTCAGAGGTTCAGTTCATTATCATCAAGGCAGGAACATGGCAGCATCCAGGCAGGCATGTTGCAGGAGAAGCTGAGAGTTCTACATCTTCATCTGAAGGCTGCAAGAAGACTGACCTCTTGGAAGCTAGGAAAAGAGTCTAAAAGCCCACACTCACAGTGACACACTTCCTCCAACAAGGCCACATCTACTTCAAAAAAGACCACACCTCTTAATAGTGCTACTCCCTGGGCCAAGCACACACAAACCACCACAACATCCAATCCACTGAGGACTATCAGAAGAGAGAGTATAAACACAAACACAGGAAGGATGGTTAGAGTATGCAGGGTAAGGACCCCTGTTCAAGAAAAGCTATAGACACATAGAGGCACATCTGAGCTGCATACACATAGAGGCACATTCCAAGATATATACACATGAAGAACAGAGGACACACTCATTAACATCCAGAGGACACCATTTCTTTTCTTTTTTTTTTTATTATTAACTTGAGTATTTCTTATTTACATTTCGAGTGTTATTCCCTTTCCCGGTTTCCGGGCAAACATCCCCCTAATCCCTCCCCCTCCCATTCTTTATTTGTGTTCCCCTCCCCATCCTCCCCCCATTGCCGCCCTCCCCCAACAATCACATTCACTGGGGGTTCAGAGGACACCATTTCTCATTCATTAGGTCACCAGATTATAAAGACTTCACAGAGAGAGTGGAGTAGAAATTAGGTTTGAGGGAGAGGAAAGTTTTACCATGTAGAGATTTAGAGAAGGAGAAATCAGGGAGATAGAAGTTTATAGGAATTGCCATATTGAGGAGAAAAGTTTAGACAAGGGAGTATACAGAAGGCTAGCAGGAGGGACAACAATAAAGCTGATGGGAGACCAGGTTACAAGGGTCCTCAAAGGCAGCCCTTCTTATTAGAAGACCTGGGCCTCACAGTTGATTCCATGATTCTCATAAAATCCCTGATGCCCCAAACACAGACTGAGAGGCCATGGAGAATGACCTGTTCAAACTCCCTCCATTGTAGATGAGAAAATATGGTTCAGAAAATGCAGGTGGTTGGGCCAAGGTCACACAGAATAAGATGGAAGGTCTCATCTTCTTGGCTTGCTACATCCCACATGGCCCCTGAGAAGCTTAAAGTAGAGATTTATAGACTCTGGAGATCAGAAACAGAGGAAACCCCCACCATCACCCTTTCAATTCCAACATTACACTGGGTCATAAGAGAGGCTAGGAAAAACAGTTACCCCAATGATTTATGATGCAGAAATAGAGACCACCTCTTGTGCCCAGCCCTGAAGCACATTCCACTTCAGTCTTGAAAACAACACTGAGTGTCCCTGGTCTGCTGGCCAGATGCTAGCATGGACTGCTGCCTTCATGTCAGGGCACAGTAGCCCATACAGCCCTAGGTTCACGTGGTCTTGTTTGTGAGGAACCAGAGCTCCAGGCTGATCATGAAAAAGACACAATTTACTTTTTGGCTTTTGCATCTGGAAAAGAATGAATCCCAGATTGTGCTGTTGGCATGGCAGGGGAGAGGCTATGCTATTGCCTGAGAAGCCAAGGGCAGCTGCAGACCCTGGAGAGAATCACAGAACAATCAAATGTGACTCACCATCCTCTGGTTTAGGGGCCTCAACTTACAGATGGTATTCATTTCATGAGCCCAGCTGACCAGAGGTCACAGGAAGTCACAGCCAAACAGAACCCTAGAGGACATTTTGGCCATATCCCTCCTTTAAGATGAGTCAGAAAGAAGGAAAAATAAGTCACACGAGGTTATAGTCAGGGAACAGGCAGAATCAAGTCCCTCAGATTTCAAGGGTTGTTCTTCTTCCACTGAAGCCCTTCATCTCCATCAAGCAAGAGCAGAAGCTTACTGGTCCACCACTTGTTATCTGAAAGGCAATATAAGCCCTTCTCTCTGTATACCATCCACCTTCATCCCTCCAACCGAGGCAACTTCCCTTTTATCTGGGACAAAGTTTTTTTTTTTTTTTTGGGCTAACTTTCAGGTTTGGAAAATCAGTTATTGCTGACTCAGAATGTGTTCGATAAAGATAAGATGGAGGAAATAGCATCTCATAACCTCAGGGAGCCCAGTGGTTAGAGAGGTAGGGGGAAGAAAAATGGGAAGAAATGATAAAAGAAGGCTCCACAGCAGTGAAGCAGAAACATGGTTCTTCGCAGTCGCTTAAGGGAACTGAAAGAATTGGAAAGTAGAAGGGCCAGTGCAGGGGGCCTGGTCAAACTTCACACCTGACATCACCATCCCTGTATGGAGGAGGGCATTGCCATGGATACCGGAATCATGAGATGGCTAGCAGATGGGTTCACCATGCTTCCACTAATTTAGCAACCACAATAGAGTCCTGGCAGCTATGCCATCTTCCACTCGGCTATTATAGACAAGATGTCGGGGTCCAAGACACATAAAGCTACTGAGGTTGTGTCCTCCCATATTTTGTGCTTCCCTAAGCTATGAAAAAGCACTGGGCAACGGTATCAGGATAGAAATGTACTCCCTGGAGACTCACCTAGAAGCAGAGGTGAAACTGGCAGAGGGAAACAGGAAGATAACGTAGAGGACGATGGAGCCAGAGGCAGAAAGCTGCTAACAACTGAAAATGTCTCAGGGAGAGGTCATTTGTTTTATTCGGCAGCTGTTTGGAGTTCTCACAGTATACAGGCAGGGTGATGGATTCGACAGCCCCAGCACGTTTGCAGAGAGAGTAGCAAAGTCAGTCACTTCACAGAAAAGTCAAAACCCAAGGTTTATGTCTAAGGAATCTCTAGGCTCCTGACTTTTGTCCCTCCCCCCAGCATGGCTCCCTCAAACTTTTCCTCTTCTCCAGCTCTCTGCCCACTGAAAAGGCCCTTCTCATAGGGGAATAGTGAGCATTTTTTTTAGTTTGGTGTAGCCCACACTCGCACACACACATGAATGCACACACATACCGAAAACATGCGGTCAGGCAGGCTCTCTGCCCCTTCATGATTGGACTGATCAGACACCATACCTAATCACGGGAAACCAGGAGTGAGCCTGACACTTATCCTCCTTATCCTTCCACACAACGGTGAGTGAACTTTAGCCTCCAAAATAAGTCACTCTGCACACTTCACTTCCTCTTGCTGTGCCTCAGACTCCGGGTCTGTAAACTAGAACCTCTTTGGAGATGACCTCATTTGTGAGAACTATCCTTGAAGCAGCGCCTTTGAGGGTTGAGGCATGTGGCTGGTGAGGGCCAACGGTTCAGCACACAGCATCTTTCCATCTCCCACAGCACAGGGCAGGATCATCAGACATATTTGCTTCATCCAGAGCCCATCAGGCCCCAGGAGACCAGCCCTATTAGCTGAGTCATATCTCAGCTGACAGATGCTGTTTTAGCTCCTCAGAGCATTGGAACAGGGACCCAAGAGGAAACTCCTACAAGCCCCTAATGGAAGAAGGACTCAACCCCATGACCTTTTCTGAACAGGAAGTACAGTGTGGCCTGAATATACCTCTCTTCTGCATGCTAGGGTTCCAGCAGCCACTCCCAGAACGAATCTCTGCCAGGGGAATCAAGGCTCATGCACAGGCCTGAGAGTTGGCAGAGAGGGAATTGTCCCCAGCCAGGGATGGGTTTTCATTACCAGCCCACCCAAGTGCTACTTGGCTGCTGGTGCCTCTGAGCTTTTCAGGAGTGAAAATGAGAGAGGGGGCAGAGGAAGTCCTGGCAGGCTTAGGACCCCTCCTGCTTTGTTCAAGGACATAGAAGTGGGTCCAGCATGACTTTGGATTGGAAAATGGAATGCCAGCACAGAGCAGATTCCTGATGCATGTGCCCAGATGTTTCTAGACTATGTGTTTGTGTTAATGGAAAATGGCTGCATTAATAACCTTTATAATTATTCCTATAGGGAGTTTGTGTCTACATGCCTCATATTTGCTTGTGGGTTTAGGAGGGAAGGAAAGAACATTAGACACAGGGAAAAGGCCAGGAAGTGACCTTGTCCAAGTAACAGCTGGTGGCAAAAGCCCGAGTCAACACTTTTTCTTACATGATTTGTCCAACAATTAAATATTCATAGCACACCAAAGCTCTTTTTATTATTATCTCAATTAAACCCTATGTCAAGGAAGAGGCCAACCTCAGAGAAAGCAGTGTCCTACCCAGCCAGCCACATACCCAGTAACAACAGGGCAACAATTGAACATGGAGTTTCAGACTCCAGATCAAAAACCTCCCCACAATGCTACTCCACATGGAACTGACAAGCACATGCAAAGACCACAGGGACCGTATAGGGTCACTAGTGCAAACATCTGCTTTGTGTCAACACTTTCCTTTCATGTCTTAAACTGGACCAAATTGCCAAGTCCGTTTCTTACTTATAGTAGAAGCACACTATCCTGGCCTGCAAGAAAAGGACAATCTTCAACATCTCCACTTCCCAACGTCTCCTGGAGATGAGTAACTGAGCTATGACTAAGCCTGTGCTTAGGCAAAGCAAGAAGGATATTGACATAGCCAGGGCCCGGGCCATCTGCACACAAGTAAATGACCTAGGTTCTCTCTCTTTATTTTCTAGTTCTCGGCCAGGATCAGAGGCATTGTAAGGACAGCTTTAGCAATGCCCTGGACACAGAGTTGACTCTCAGTGAATGATAATGAATCCTGGGTACCTATAGAGTAGTTGCTCAACTGAGTAGTGAATGTACCTCTCACGCTCTAGGACACTGAGACTCAGCAGGAGCCAACTTTGATTTTAAATATGATGGTCATATAACAAACCATTATTCGTGTGTTTGTAGAAGCTGAAGCTGGTCACTTTGTCTTATAGAAATATGCAAATGACACAGGAATTATAGCTTGAGGAAAATAAGCAGGCTGTAACCTTTCATCTTCTCATATTGAATCCTAGGACTAGGTGGGATCTAGCAGAATCGTAAGTTCAGAACAGGCACTAAGCATGATGAGAACCAAACAATCTCCAATGCCAGGTCTGCCAGGTTCTGGGCTAGCATGCATGCATGCATGCATGCATACATACATACATACATACATACATACATACATACATACATACATATATACATACATACATACATGTATAATACACACATATACAGATAGATAGATAGATAGATAGATAGATAGATAGATAGATAGATAGATAGATAGATAGATAGATAGATTGAATGAATGAATTTCAGGTCTTTGTGGTCACCTTCCCCAGAGACAGGACAGGACAGGGAAAAGAATATAAACTCAGGACTCGTATGAGATGAGCTATAATTCTGGCTTAGTGCTTGTATGATTTCAGGCAAGTGGCTCTTCTCAGAAATCTCTAGAGAAGAGGGAAATGAGACCAACTTCACATGAATCTTTCTATCACACAAAATGCCTACAGCACCTTAGATGCTCTCAGGTTCTGAGAAGGGACACTAGAAACAAATTCTGGTTCTTGTTTCTTCTACAGAATTACCTCTCAGCAGTCTGCAGGTTCTTGTCTAGGCATTTCCTCCCTGCATCATCTTCGTGTCTCTTCTGGCTGGTTCCACTGCTGCCTACCAACCACTGTGAAGCATACTTCTGCCTTCCACTTTGGTGTGATGCTTCCACATAGCCTAGTCTACAGGTGAGAAAACTGAACCCTAATACAGACAGTGATCTGCTCAAGATCTCATGAGTGAAGAACAAGTGTGGAACTGATCTGTTATCACATATCTAGCTCCATTTCCATTCACAGGTACAATAATAATTCACTTAGCACTAAATTATACCCCACACAATGGTACTGATGATACTGGTGGATACTTTTAAGAAACGCATGTCCTAATGGGAGAATTATGGTTCATATTGAGTTTACTCTGTATTCTTGGTATTGTGGGAAATAGTGGAAACACAAGGTGAGCCTGACAGACATGGATCCCCTCAGAGAGTGAACACTTTTGAGGGCAGGTGTTGAACATGTATTAAAATAAAATATTTTAATTTTTATTAAAATCTGATGAGGGAATCCAGCAAGATGAGACTCATGAGGAAAGTAGCAGTTAGCAGTGCTGAGGCCTCAGGAGAAGAGAGAGTATTCATTTGGAACAGGACTGACAAGGGACAGGAGTGAGCTGAAGAGAAGAGACAGTGGTTGTCTTGAAGAACCAGAGAAGATAAGATCTGTGTGTCCTGAGCACAGTGGGAGATGTTGGTGGGGCCTCAGAGAGTCTGGAGAAGTAGGGTTGGGTCATAGAGAGACTACAAGGCAGACTGAAAAGACGGTATGTTGTAATAAGGCCAACACAAGATCTCCAAAGTGTCTTAAACAAAGAATAGAACGGTGACATGTGGAACGATGACTCAGACTTCAGTTTGGAGGAAGGATTGAGAGAGAGAGGGATACACAGATACACAAGGTTCAGATCAGTAAGGTAGTTGCTCCAATGTCAGCAAGGAGATATTAACACTGTTCAGTGATTATTAACAAATGTGCACCAGCCAAGTAGAATAGAAGAGTCCAGAAAGCTAAGCTGCTGTGTGGCTTACAGGACAATCATAGGAGAGTTGGTAATGGAGGCAATGGCTCTTAATTAGTTCACAAAGACTTATTTCAATATTACATTTACTCTGACTCATTTGCATACACTGTGTGTGGGTGCATGTGTGTGTGCATGCCTGTGTGTGTGCGTGCGTGTGTGTGTGTGTGTGTGTGTGTGTGTGTGTGTGCTAGAGTGCGTGTGTGTGCTTCTGTGAGTGTATGTGTGTGGTAGAAGGAGTTAAAATGGAGTGTTTGTAAGCCTAGAGGATGAGTATGCAGGCTTTCATGTATGTTAGTCCAGGACCAAGCAAAGGGCTTTCTGTTCAAGGTCTAAATCTTGGACTCCTGGTGAGATGACATGGCTGTCACATTGAAGAATGGGTCCACTGTTGTTTCAAAAGGACACCTGGCTGTGAACTGACTGCTGATCACAGCCAAAGCTGGAAGTCAAGTTCAAAAACACCTGCTGGGGCAGCCAGACTTTGTCTTGGACTCAGCCACAGTGGCTCTTAATATTCTAGATATCTCAATATCTAGATACTCTCAATATTCTATATCTTTCCCTTTTCCTAGGGACTTAGGAAAGAAATTTTAATTCTGCTTGACTCTTGGTTTTTGCATTCTCTGCAAATGTTAACCCCACTCCCAGCTCTTTTTATTTTTATTTTTTTTTTTTTTTGGTTCTTTTTTTCGGAGCTGGGGACCGAACCCATGGCCTTGCGCTTCCTAGGCAAGCGCTCTACCACTGAGCTAAATCCCCAACCCCTCCCAGCTCTTTTTAAACTTCCACCTGTACCTTGATGTTTCCTTGCAAGGACTCCAGATTCTCTTAGCAGGCGACAGTGACCCCCAGGGAGATCTCAGGTTTCAGTGTCCTGTTTACTAATTTGGAAACTAAAGTAATCAAACCAGAGAAGTAGCCATTCATTCATTCATTCATTCATTCATTCATGTTTTCCTGCTAAGGTATAATATGATGGTGTTCATCCTTAGTTTAACACTCTTTCTACAACGTGGTATACAATTAGTACACACACACACACACACACACACACACACTCACACACACACAAACACACACACACATATATATAAGTATATATATATATGTATAGACATATACATATATATATATCTTCAATCGTTGTAATAATATAACATGACCAAGGCAACTTATAAAAGAAAACATTTAATTGATCTTATGGCTTCAGAGGATTAGAGTTCAGGATGGTGGAAGGAAGAGACAGTTATAACATAGTGTTTTCTGTAGGTTGCATGGTTTTCCTCCCATGCTCCTGCTCATGGAATAACAACTCTGAGAGTTAAATACACTTACAAACACCTTGGCTAAAAGCTGAGCCTGGATCAGAAGTTAAGAAATTTGGGAGCGATAGAGGCAGAGGTAGAGGATTCTGGGAAATAGCAGGTGCAAGAGAATTGCCCCAGAAACTGAAGGAGGACAAACACATGAAATAGGTAGGAAAATTAGGAGAGACAGAGGTAGAGGTAGAGGTAGAGGTAGAGGTAGAGGTAAAGGATTCTGGGAGACAGCCAGATGCAGAATTAACCCAGAAACTGGAGGAGGGCAGACACATGAAAACAGATCAAAGGAATCTGACATGTGACATACAAATATTAAAATAACAAGGTAATTAAGTTATGAGCTAGTTGGAGAATGAGCCAAAGCTTATGGCCAAGATGTTTCTAAGTGCATTTAAGTCTCAGAGTTCCTATTCCATGAGGAGGAGTATGAGAGAAAAAACATGCAACTTACAGAAAACATCATGCTATAACTGTCTCTACCTTCTACCAGCTTGGACTCTAATCCTCTAAAATCACATGCCCAATTAAATGTTTTTAATTGAAAAATAAATGCTTTTATATATTACACAAGAGATTATCTCTACAGGCAGCTGAGAGCTCACATCTTGATCCATAATCATAAATCAGAGGTCACCACCCACCTATGTTTTTCAAAACCTCAAAGCCTGCCCCTTGTCACACTTCGTCCAACAAAGGCCACACCTCTAAATCTTTCCCAAACAGTTCCACCAACTGGGTTCCAAATGCTCAAATGCATGAATCTATCCTGGACATTCTCTCAAGCCATTGTGAAAGCCAAGCTTCTTTCGTTTTTATTCAAGATTAATGTATTGAACCTCAATATATGTCAAGTACTATGCTGGGATCTAGTAGACGGTACTGAGGTAAAGTATGTATTATGATGTGCCATGTAATAACATGCAGGTGATAAACATCTAAGCATGTAACAGAGTTTCTACAGAGCTTTAACTGAGATGGAGAGAGAGAAGTGGGTGAGGGTAGGGGAGGTGGGGAGGGGGTGGGAGAGGCAGAGGGGAGAGGAAGAGAATTTGACAGCGTATGGGCATTCATCTCTCCCTTCTTGCAGTCTGTAGGTGCAGTGTAACCAGCTTCTTCCTACTCCTGTTACCATGACTTCCTGACAATGAGGGTGTCTCAAACCACAAACCAAAAGAAACTCTGCTTCCTTATGTTGGTGTTGACAGGTATTTTGTCCCAGCAACAAGACAAGTAACTAACCCAAGAGTCAAGTAGATGCCAGCAGCCACAGAACAAATGGGGAAACCCAGGGAACAGCTACAAGGAGCAAGCAGGGAAGTGAGAATCTCAGATAGGAACCAGAAAGGGAAGTCATTAAAAGAACAGCTGAACTAAACACACAGAAGGGAAGCAGGCAACTACACGCTGGGCTAAGGAAGAGCACCCAGGCATAGAACCCATGGTACTCAGGGACCAAGTGAGAGGAAGCCAGAGAATAGGAATGGTGGCATGCGGGGCCTTTGGATAGAAGCAGTGCCAAGTCAGGTTCTGTAAGTGAAATAAGGGGCATAGGGCTGGACAAAGATGAGCTAAGCATGAATTATCAGGGAAGAAGTGTGAAGATCTCCTAGCAAGGTCACCTGGGAACAAGATATGAATGCTGCAAAGAAAAGAAGCACAGATACTGAGGACATGAAGCTTGTCTTCAGACCCTTGTTTCCCTCCATTGTGCAAATTATTTACCCTTTTCATCCTTCTGTATGAAAAGGAAGGGATGATAATGTACCCCATCAGATAGAATTAAATATATAAAGAAAAAACTATTGTGGTCCAGCCTCAGCAGCAGCAGTTTACAGATATTGCCCATTCCATCCTCATTGCTACCTTTCCTTGCTGCTAAATACAGTCATAGGAAGAGTATATTTGGCAGCCCCTGTAATTAAAAGTAATAAATGCTCAGTGCAGGGAACTTGGAAAAGCACAAAGGAAAGGCAATTGGGCATATTCACACTAGCAAAACAAAAATATCATCAATATTTGGTAGTTTGCCATTTCTCTTTCTAATATACCTCCGTAACATACAATTTTTAATGTTTATGTGTAGTTCCATGGGTTGCTTTTAAAAACTCAGCAGCCGCCATAAGCTAGGCTTTCCAATGGCAAAATTGGCATGGTGTTTGGAGATGTGCATTACAGACAACAACTGAGGAAAAAGGATGGGGAAAGAAGCAATGGGGGAAGTAGTCAAACTGTAATACAGATACTAAGTTATGTATATCTTATGTCTTATAATATATACATATGTTTTATGTATACATATATACATAATCTTTTAACCAACTGCATCAATATTCACCCAGAACTCTTGAATATTTTCCTATCCATAAAATATTTATGTTATCATATATGATACACATATGTATAATACACACATATGTAACACAGATATACATGATACACATTTTGCTACATGCACCTACCCACTACATAGAGAATAGAGTAGGGAAGAGAAGCAAAATGGAGGCTGATTTTATTAGGAATTGTGAAATCCCTAATTCAAAGGACAGAGCGCTTTTCTCTTCCTAACCACAGTTTCCTCTCCATCCACTCTTCCCAGCTTCCTTTCACCTCCCCCCTCTTCCACATCTGTTCCCACTCTACTTCCTCTTCGGAATAGAGCAGGTGTCCAAGAGACAACAACCAAACACCAAAAGCCTTCATATCGAGGTTGGACAAGGCAACTCAGTGGGAGGAAAAGAGCCCTGAGAGCAGGAGAAGAGTTAGAGAAACACCTGCTCCCACTGTCAGGAGTCACCAAAACACCAAGCTAACAGACAGAACATATGCACAGAGGACCTGCACAGACCCATGCAGGCTCGTGAATGTCTCTTCAGTTTGTGAGCCCATATGAGCCCTGTTTAGTTGATTCAGTGGCTCATGTTTTCCTGGTGTTCTCCATCTCTCTGACTCCTGCAATCAATCACAGGCCATATTATTATTGGTTGTCTACACCGGACACCTTAAATAAATCCTGTCACCCTTTGCATTCAGCAAGACTGCTAAGGGTTACAAACTCTACATCGTTAAACTGAGCACACACAGTGACTCCGCATCTGTCCACCTTATCCTCTGAAGTGAGATCTTCAGTCTGGCATGTTAAATGTGTGCTTCTGTGGCACAGAGAAAGGCAACTCAAGATTTATTACCCTAGAATGCAAAGGTCATAAATGTGCCTCCAGAAAGATGCATTACTAAATCTCTTTGGCACAAGACACTCTGTCTCACTTGCCAGTCATGTTAATAATTCATCTTTTAACCAACTGTGCCAGTTTTCTCCCACCCAGAATTCTTGAATCCTTCAACATACATAAAAATATTCATAGATGATTTTCCTCAGTCAAGGACTTAACACAATCTGGCCATTTTCATGGGAAGTTATACTCTAGGGCATAAATGGTGTTCTAGAGGGCTCTGTGCTTGGCAGAAATGTCAGAACTAATGCCCGTACTTTAGACAATAACTCACCAGGGTAAATTAGAATGCAGCACTTTCACATTATCTTTTCATATCAGATTCAGGATTGTCATGATGTTTACAAAACCTGACTCATTTTCTAATCTCGAGGGATGGCCTTGATTTTTCCATAGTTTTGTCCCTGAAGGATAGATCACACATGGTAGCAAGTCCTTCCTTAAAGAGTGACATGTGCAGCCTATCTCCATCTCTGACTCGGAAGTACAATGAGAACATTTGTCACATCAACCTTCTAATGTGTGCCATTGTCCTCAGTGATCCTTAATAATGAATCCCCTGTTATTGGGGATTAGGTTGTTACTAGATTTTGATGATATAAGCAATGATACCATGAATTCCCTAGTATATTTTATCTCTGCATCCCTCCATGGCTTTTTAGGGTAAATTCTGAAAAGTAGGATTCTGGCCCAATGTATTTAGATATAAAGTGACTAAACCGTCCACCATTAAGGTAGGGACAGTGCATACTCTGCAGCGGGGATTGGGCCTACCTGTCTCTGGTAGGTACACCAAACTGGATGATTACAACTCCTTTACTTCATTGTTATTCTGATGGGAAAATAAAAGCATTCCCCATGTTTTTCAATACTGTGGGTGAATATTTTGTACGCACTCTTTGCTGGTTTTTATATTCCTTCCCTCCTGATGATTACAAACATTCTTCATTTTCTAATGGAGCATTCTTCTCCCCCTTATTGATTACAAAGATTTCTTAAATATACTTGTCCATTCTTGCTGTCATACTCTGCCATTATTCTAACCAGGTTTTAGCTTTTCTCTCCATTTGGTTTATCACCTTTTTCACATGTGGGTTTTATCACCTATTAGAGCCAAATTAATCAATCTTTTCCAATGGCACTCAGGCCTTGTCATTACGTTTACAGAACTTGATTTATTTCCTAGTCTCGAGGCAAGGCCATGATTTTTCTTCCTATCAAGTTTAGCCTACTTCACTTCAACCCCAATGACAAGCATCCTGTACCCTTAGGTATTCATTACCTCACCCAGAGGCCGACCGTTTCAGCTCTTCTTCCTCTTGGCCCTGAGTCAGATGCAAATGAGAGTAGCACTATTCATGCGACTTCATTTAAGTCATCCATCACCCCTTTCCTATTTCTCTAATGATGTTCATTCGGTGTGTCTGAAATGTAGAGCCAAATGGAGCCTTCTCCATCAGCACCACTGCAGCCAAGAGGCTCGGAGATTGGGACAGAAGTGGCCTCTGCCAACTGAATGCTTGGCTTGATCTAACAAAGCTGTTTGGATCAGTGTTTTCCCAGAATCTGCCACTCTTAGAACCTTCACTTCATGGTCAAAATCATTTATTTGCCAACCAAATTCATCATGAAATGATAAAGGAAATAAATATATAGAAAATGACAGTGGGTTTGACCATGCCTAAGCTAGCAATGCCAACTGCACAGACCCTGAGATGCTCAACTTATTTTCTTGGACCTTTGTACTGACATTGGAAACAATCTGGCTGCTACCATCCTACCTTCACCCGTGCAAATGTCCCGCTCCCTTTTCTGCATCCTGTAAGTTAATTGCAGTATTATAACAGAGACTACCTGGACACCAATTTATTTATTTAGAAAAATATTTTGCAAATAAATAACTTATTTCCCTTTACATGCTAGGAAACAAAGCCAATTCAAGTTCTCTGACCAAATTTGCAGAGCTTAATATTATTAAAAGCTGGATGTGAACTCGTACCTGTCTGTGCCTAAATCCCAAACAGGCTGTCTCCCCAGCTGGTGGCTCATCCCACTGCCTTCACTGAGAACTGACAGAAATGGGGAGGTATTTCTAAAGATGACTCTAAGGGCACTTTCTGGGGGATTCTCAATGATAGCTTTTGCTTCCATTTCTATATCTTTTCCTCCTGAATACACACAATCTACCCATCCTAGGAATAAATTTTCTTGGGACCACACTCTCCTCATTCTTCTCCTCAGAATGAGAGCTGGGAGAACTACACCTCCTACACACCCTATCTACTCCGATCTTGGTTATCTCCATCATTTCCTGAGTTTGTGCTTTTACTTGATGAGTGTGAATATAAGTGGACAACTCATGGCTGATTCTGTCTCTCCAGACAGGGACTGACCTTTGCCTTTGTCTGAACTGTCCTTCATTCTTTCACCCAGTGACAACATCATGGTATTTCCTATGAGCTGGTACTTAGCCTGATACTGTGGTTCATATACTAGAATAATCCACGTAGGTTCATATACTAGAATGCTTGGTCTCTAGTTGATGGAACTATTTGGGAAGGATTAGGGGTATGGCCTTGATAGAGAAGATGTATCACTGGGGTGGGGGAACTTGAAACTTTAAAAGCCAATAGCATTCCCAGTTAGTTCTTTCTGCCTTTACTTATAAATCAGGATAGAAGATCTCAGCTACTGCCTCAGCATCATGCCTGCCTCCCTGCTTCCATATTCTCTACTATGATGGTCACAGGCTCACCGTCTGAGCCACATGACCCCATAAACTCTTTCTTCTGTAAGTTGCCTTGCCCATGGTGTCTTATCAGAGTGATATAAAGGTAACAGGGCATATACTACACTGTTAGGACAGCCTGGACAGAATCATGAGCCTGGATACACTGAGCTGGCCTTTCTGAAGTTCTAGCTCTTCCCCCAGCTTATTGCAAATGCTTAGTTTTCTCCAGCAAGTCCAGGTCTGAGGATATATCCTGTGAAAAGATTCAAAGCCAAGCAAATGGCTTTTCTGAAGATTAACAGCAGTTCCAGGCACCAAGAATAATGTCGTGTTCTATATTCTGTATACTTTGCTTAATTCTTCAACTCACCTTCCTTCTGATACAGAACAATACGAAACTTTATGTTACCTGAAGCAAGAGCTAGAAAAATGGCTTGGTTGTTTCAGTTGCAGAAGACCAAATCCCATTCATATCATCCATATAGTAGCTCACAGTCACCTGTAATTACAACTCAAGGAAATCTGACACCCTTTTCTAGATTCTACAGGCACCAGGCACACATGCTACACTTACATGCAGACAAAACAATCAAATCCATAAAAGTGAATAAATCATTAGATAAACAGTGAATCTCTAATTCATTAGTAGAAGATTCTTGACGCAAATTATAAAACTCACCTAAACTATGTCTAAGATATAGAAAGTAATGAAAATTCATTTCACTAGTTCCTTTTTTATTGGATAGTTTATATATTTATATTTCAAATGTTATCACCTTTCCCATATCCCCTCCCCCCGCTTCTATGAGGATGCTCTCCCTCCCACCCACCTACTTCTACCTTAACACCCTGACATTCCCCTACACTGGGGAAAAGAGCCTTCACAGTACCAAAGGCTTCTCCTCCTACTGATGCCAGACAATGCCATTCTCTGCTACACATGCAGCTGGAGCCTTGGATCACACCCCACTTCATATGTACTTTTTGGTTGGTGATTGAGTCCCTGGGAACTCGGAACTCTGGGGTGTGTGGTTGGTTGATATTGTTGGTCTTTCTACGGCGTTGCTCAGCTCCTTCAGTCCTTTCTCTAACTCTGCCATTGGGGTCCCCATATTTAGTCTCATGGTTAGCTGCAAGGATCTTAATCTGTATCAGTAAGGCTCTGGCAGAGTCTCTCAGGAAACATCCATATCAGGCTCCTGTCAGCAAGCACTTCTTGGCAGCAGCAATAGTGACTGAGTTTGGTGGTTGCTTATGGGATGGATCCCCAGGTGGAGCAGTTTCCAGATGGCCTTTCCTTCAGTCTCTGCTCCACTCATTGTCCCTGTATTTCCTCCCATGAGTATTTTCTCCCTTCTAAGAAGGACTGAAGCATCCACATTTTGTTCTTCCTTCTTTTTGGGCCTCATATGGTCTGTGAATTGTATCTTGGGTATTACAAACTTTTGAGATAATATCCACTTTTCAGGGAGTGCATACTATGTGTGTTCTTTTATGACTGGGTTACCTCACTCAGGATATTTTCTAGTTCCATCCATTTGCCTAAGAATTTCATGAAATAATTGTGAGGGTTTTTGTTTGTTTTGTTTTGTTTCTTTTTTCTTTTTTCCCCTATATATCCCCCTGTCTGCCTCCCCCACACACACATTCCCCTGCACTTGGGGTCCAACCCTAGCAGACCAAGGGATTCCCCTTCCACTGGTGCACCAATAAGGCTCTTCTCTGCTACATATGCAGTTGGAGCCCTGGGTCAGTCCATGTATAGTCTTTTGGTAATGGTTTAGTCCCTGGAAGCTCTGGTTATTTGGCATTCTTGTTCTTATGGGGTTGCAAGCTCCTTCAGCTCTTTCAATACTTCCCCCAAGGGGGTCCTGCTCCCAGTTCTGTGGTTTGCTGCTAGCATTAACCTCTGTATTGGACATGCTCTGGATGTGTCTCTCAGGAGAGATCTATATTCGGTTCCTTTCAGCATGCATTTTTTAGCTTCATCAATCTTACCTAGTTTTGGTGGCTGTATATGTATGGGCCACATGTGGGTCAGGCTCTGAATGGCCATTCCTCTAAACTTTGCTTCCATATCCCCTCCCATGGATATTTTTCCCCTTTTAGGAAGGAGTGGGAGCATCCACATTTTGGTCATCTTTCTTCTTGAGATTCCTGTGGTCTGTGGATTGCATTTTGGGTAATTCGAGCTTTTTGGCTAATATCCACTTATCAATGAGTGCATACCAAGTGTGTTTTTCTGTGATTGAGTTACCTCACTCAGGATGGTATTTTCTAGTTCATTCCATTTGCCTATGAATTTCATGAAGTCATTGTTTTTGATAGCTGAGTAGTACTCCGTTGTGTAGATGTTACACATTTTTTAATCCATTCCTCTGTTGAAGGGCATCTGAGTTCCTTCCAGTTTCTGGCTATTATAATAAGGCTGCTATGAACATAGTGGAGCACGTGTCTTTGTTGTATGTTGGAGCATCTTTTAGGTATATGCCCAGGTGAGGTATAGCTGAGTCCTCCAGACTGATTTCCAGAGTGGTTGTACCAGTTTGCAGTCCCACCAACAACGGAAAAGCATTCCTCTTTCTCTACATCCTTGCCAGCATCTGCTGTCACCTGAGTTTTTTATCTTAGCCATTCTGACTGGTGTGAGGGGGAATCTCAGGGTTGTTCTGATTTGCATTTTCCTGATGACTAAAGATGCTGAACATTTCTTTAGGTGCTTCTTAGCCATTCAATATTCCTCAGTTGAGAATTCTTTCTTTAGCTCCATACCCCATTTTTTTAATAGGAATATTTGGTTTTCTGGAGTCTAACCTCTTTTTTACTTATAATTCTTTTTTTTTTTTTTACACTCCAGATTTTATTCCCCTCCTGGTCCACCCTCCGACTGTTCCCAGTCATCTTCCCTGCCCACTTCCCTGCTTCCTTCTCAGAGAGGATGTACCCACCCCACCAGACCTCTAAAGTCCCTAGGGCCTCCAGTCTCATGAGGGTTAGGTGCATCTTTTCTGACTGAACCCAGACCCAGTAGTCCTCTGCTGTATAAGTGTTGAGGGCCTCAAATAAGCTGGTGTATACTGCCTGGTTGGTGATCCAGTGTCTGAGATATCTTGGGGTCTAGGTTAATTGAGACTGCTGGTGGCCCTCCTCCTCAGCTTCCTCCCCGTTTTCCCTAACTCATCCACAGGGGTCACAGCTTCTGTTCATTGGTAGGGTGTACATGTGATTCTTTCAGCTGCATGTAGGGTCTTTCAGAGGACAGTCATGATAGGGCCCTTTTTGCGAGCACCCCATAGCCTCAGTAATGGGGTCAGGCCTTGGGGCCTCCCCTCGAGCTGGATCCCACTTTGGACCTGTTGCTGAACCTTCATTTCTCAGGCTCTTCTATATTTCCATCCCTGCTGTTCTTTCAGACAGGAAGAATTATGGGTCAGAGCTTTGACTGTGGGGTTGCAACCCCATCCCTCACTTGATGACCTGTCTTTCTACTGGAGGTGGACTCTACAAGTTCCCTCTCCCCACCGTAGGGCATTTCATCTAGAGTCCTAAGAGTCTCTCACCTCCCAGGTCTCTTGTACATTCTGGAAGGTTCTCCCTACCCCCTACCTTCTGAGGTTGACTGTTTCCATTCTTTCTGCTGGCCCTCAGGGCTTCAGTCCTTTTCCCCAACCCAATACCGGATCATATGCCCCACCACCACACCCCCACATACACACACACACACATCCCCTTTCCCTTCCAGGTCCCTCACTCCTGCCTTGCTTTCTTCTCCTTCCCAAGTGGGACTGAATTGGTCCTCATTTGAACCCTTCAGCTTGTTGACATTTTTGAGTTCTGTGGACTGTATCTTGGGTATTCTGTACTTTTTTTGGGCTAATATCCACTTATTAGTGAGAACATACCATGCATGTCCTTTTGGGTCTGAGTTATCTCTCTCAAGATGATATTTTCTAGTTCCATCAAATTGCCTGTAAAACTCAGGATATCCTTTTTCTTAATAGCTGTGTAGTATTCCATTACTCAATGGACCACAGTAAATGAACCACATTTTCTGTATTCATTCTTCCGTCATGAGACATCTGGGTTGTTTCCAGTTTCTGGCTATTATAAATGAGGCCGCTATGAACATAGCGGAGCATGTGCCCCTGTGGCATGGTGGGGCATCTTTTGTATATTCCCAAGAGTGTTATTGCTGGGTCTTTGGGTAGATCTATTTCCAATTTTCTGAGGAACCTCCAAATTGATTTCCTGAGTGCTCGTTCTAGTTTGCAATCCCACCAGCAATGGAGAAGTGTCCTCCTTCACCATATCCTTGCCAACATGTGTCCTCACCTCAGGTTTTGATCTTAGTCCTTCTGATTGGTGTAAGGTGCAATCTCTCAGGGTCATCTTGATTTGCAGTTCTCTGATTACTGAGGACTTTGAACATTTCTTTAGGTGCTTCTCAGCCATTTGAGATTCCTCTGTTGTGAATTCTCAGTTTAGTTCTGCATACCATTTGTTGATTGGGCTGTTTGAGTTTTTGGTGGCTAGCTTCTTGAATTCTTTATATATTTTGGATATTAACCCTCTATCTGATGTGGGACTAGTGAAGATTTTTTCTCAATCTGTAGGTTGCCGATTTCTCTTATTGACTATGCCCTTTGCCTTATGGAAGCTTTCCAGTTTCATGAGGTCCCATTTACCAATTCTTGATCTTAGAGCATGAGCCACTGGAATTCTGTTTAGGAAATTTCCCCCTAAGCCAAGGAGTTCAGGGCTCTTTTCCACTTTCTCTTCTATTAGTTTGAATGTATCTCATTTTATGTTGAAAAACTTGCACTTGAGCTTTGTGCACGGCGACAAATATGGGTCTATTTTTATTTTTCTACAGTTTTTAACAGACAGTTAAACAAGCAGCATTTGTTGAAGATGCTTTCTCTTTTCCATTGTATATTTTTGGCTTCATTGTCAAAGGTCAAGTGTGTGTAAGTGTGTGGGTCTTCAGTTCTATTCCAATGATCACCGTGTCTGTCTCTGTACCAATAAAATGCAGTTTTTGCCACTATTGCTCTGTAGTAGAGCTTGAGGTCAGGGATGGAGATTCCCCCAGCTGTTCTTTTATTGTTTAAAATTGTTTTCACTATTCTGGGTTTTTTGCCTTTCCAGATGAATTTGAGAATCGCTCTTTCTGTATCTTTAAAGAATTGTGTTGGGATTTTGATGGGGATTACATTGAATCTGTAGATTGCCTTTGGTAGGATGGCCATTTTTACTATCTTAATTCTACCAATCCATGAGCATGGGAGATCTCTTCATTTTCTGGGATCTTTGATTTCTTTCTTGAGAGACTTAAAGTTATACTCATACAGATTTTTAACTTGTTTGGTTAGAGTTACCCCAAGATATTTTATATTATTCATGGCCATTGTGAAGGGAGTGGTTTCCTAATTTCTTTCTCAGCCTGTTGATTATTTGAAGGCTACTAATTTATTTGAGTTAATTTTATATCTGGCCACTTTGCTAAAATTGTTTATCAGAGGGAGAAGTTCTCTGGTAGAACTTTTGGGATCATTGTGTATACTGTCATATCATCTGCATATAGTGATACCTTTGTTTCTCCTTTGCCAATTTGTATCCCCTTGATATCTCTCTTTTGTTGTCTTGTTGTTCTATCTAGAACTTCAAGAACTACATTGAATAGATATGAGGAGAGTGGGCATCCTTGTCATGTCTCTGATTTTAGTGGGATCGCTTAAAGTATCTCTCCATTTAATTTGATAGTGCCTGTTGGTTTGCAGTAAATTGCTTTTATTATAGTTAGGTATGGGCCTTGAATTCCTGATCTCTCCAATACTTTTAATATAAAGGGATGTTGTATTTTGTCAAAGGCTTTTGCTGCATCTAAGGAGATGATCATGTAGCTTTTTTTTTACTTTGTTTACATTGACAGATTTCCATATATTTAACCCTCCCTGCATCCCTGAGATGAAGCCTACTTGAGCGTGAAGGATGATCATTTTGATGTGTTCTTGGATTCAGTTTGCAAGAATTTACTGAGTATTTTTGCATCAATATTCATAAGGGAAATTGGTCTGAAGTTCTCTTTGTTGGTTTTTTGTGTGGTTTAGTTATAAGAGTAATTGTGGCTTCAAAGAAGGAATTCGGTAGCTCTCCATCTGTTTCAATTTTGTGGAATAGTTTGGATAGTATTGGTATGAGGTCTTCTATGAAGGTCTGATAGAATTCTGCACTAAACCCGTCTGGACCTGGGCTCTTTTTGGTTGGGAGACCTTTAATGACTTCTTCTATTTCCTTAGGAGTTATGGGGTTGTTTAACTGGTTTATCTGTTCCTGATTTAACTTCGGTACCTGGTATCTGTCTAGGAAATTGTCCATTTCCTGCAGATTTTCAAGTTTTGTCAAATATAGGCTTTTGTAGTAGGATCTGATGATTTTTTTCAATTTCCTCAGTTTCTGTTGTTATGTTTCCCTTTTTATTTTTCATTTTGTTAATTTGGATACTGTCTCTCTGACCTCTTGTTAGTCTGCCTAGGGGGTTATCTATCTTGTTGATTTTCTCAAAGAACCCATGCCTCTTGTGTCCTGGATTTTTTGGATGTTTTATGTTAGGAGCTTTTTGCATTTTGCATTTTCTTTGACTATTGTCAATGTTTTCTATGGTATCTTTTGCCCTTGAGATTCTCTATTTTATCTCTTGTATTCTGTTGGTGATTCTTGCATCTATGACTCCTGATCTCTTTTCTAGGTTTTCTAATTCCAGGGTTGTCTCTCTTTGTGATTTCTTTATTGTTTCTATTTCCATTTATAGATCATGGATGGTTTTGTTCAATTCTTTCACCTGTTTGATTGTGCTTTCCTGTAACTCTTTAAGGATTTTGTGTTTCCTCTTTAAGAGCTTCTATTTGTTTACCTGTGTTGTTCTGTATTTCCTTAAGGGAGTCATTTATGTCCTTCTTAAAGTCCTCTGTCATCCCACGAGATGTGATTTTAAATCCAAATCTTGATTTTCTAGTGTGTTGGGGTATTCAGAACTTGCTGTTGTGAAAGAACTGGGTTCTGATGTTGCCAAGTAGTCTTGGTTTCTGTTGCTTTGGTTCTTGTCCTCGCCTCTTGACATCTGATGTTAGTTGGTCTTGCTGTCTCTGGCTGGAGCTTGTCCCTTCTGTGTGCTTGTGAACCTGTGATCTTAGGTGTGCATGCACTCCTGGGAGCCCAGCTCTCTCCGGGCAGGTTTTGGTTCTTGAGGGCTGAGGGACAACCTTAGCTCTGGGTGCAGATGTAAACTGGAAGGATCCTGTCACAAGTAGCTAGGGAGTTCCTGTGCCCTGTGCATTCCTGGTGGGTCCAGCTTTGGACAGTTAGTGGCACAAAATTGGGGTCTCACATATGGAGTGAGAACACTCCTGGAAGATCAGCTCTCTCCTGGCAGAGGTCTGTGGGACAATCTTAAATCTGGATGCAGATGGAGACTGGAAGAATCCTGTCACAGGCTGCTTGGCAGTTACTGTGGCCTGTGTGCATCTTGTGGGCCTTTCTTTGGACAGTTAGTAGACGGAAAGCGGGGTCTCACCTGTAGGCTTAAAAATGAGATCACTCCTCAGAGACCAGCTCTTTCTGGGAAGGTCTCATTTCACTAGTTCTAACAAACACTGATCCCCTGTCCTAAAGCTTAGCACAATACCAAAGGGTATATTAGTAAAATATTTGAAGATCTCTTCACTGAAAATAACAAAATGCTGCTAAAAGAAATTACTAAAATGAAAAACCAAATATATCCTGTTAACACATTAAAATTATTAACATTATAGATATAAATTCTCCCTAAATTGACCTGTGAAGTAAGTGAATTTCTAATCAATCTCAAAAAGCTTTTGAAAAACATTAATAAACTGATTTTGAAAGGTGTACAGAATTGGGAAGAATCAAAATGGTCATCCTTAAGAGCAAACTAGGAGGACCCTCAGTACTGTATTTCAAGACTTGCTATGATACCCAATAGCATGATCGTGGTTAGTAATATGAAGTTGTTTGTCTAGGAAGAGTCATTATGTAGGCATCTATCACCTTGCTTTGTGACAAAGGCATTAATAAGAACAAAAAAGAAAAGGGCAGAATTTTCAATAATTGTTGCTGAAGAATTGAATATATGCATGCTAAACCTTGACTTTGACCTCGGTTTCATGCATATATAAATCAAGATGAGGCAGAGGCCTGCATGTGAGAGCTAAGATAGACAGTTTCTTGAAGGAAACACAGTATATGACCTTCTTAAACTTTGGGTAGGCAAAGCTGCCTGCAAGGTGACATGACCCTGAGTTAAATTTTGATGGATGAGATTATCAAAATTAAATCCATTTATTCAAAGACATTATCAAAATAATAAAAATTTATGGCAACCCATAAATTATTTTAAAATATCTATGTTACATTGTTCTGGAAACAAAAAAACATGTATACTAGAAAATAAATACTATTTCAGTTGTGCAAGTAAATGACAAACATCACAATTTTATTAAAAGGAACAGGCACTTTATGAAGATATTTATATGGCTGGCCAAAGAAGCACATGCACAGAACTCTAACTAGATTGACAGTCAGAGAAAGAGAATACTTGTGAGTGAACTGGCACAGGCATGAAACTCTTTCAATAATAATGTTCTTTGCATTTCTATGGGACAATAAATTGGGACAGCCACTTGGGGGTAATGTTGGGCAGTGTCTAATAAAGTTTAACATACACTCATTCAGCAATTGCTATGCCCAGTCATTCTACTTTTTAAACACATATGTATACATACATATATGAACAGGGATACATCACAGCATATGTCTATAGTGACCCCCCCGTACAAAAGTGTTCATAGATCCCTTATTAAACTTGTCCAGAACTAGAAACAAATATCTATCCATAAGAAAATAATCAATTCATTTATGAAATATTCCTCCTATTCACATAGCTCATTGATTTTTTTTAACAAGGTTAAATGAACTATTATGCTTAGGATAAAAGAGGGAATGAAAGACCATGCTACTAAGCTGCATTATTTTTAACTCATAAACTAAAACTTGCCATAATATATAAGAAAAAATAGAGAGAGCAAGGACTGAGGATATAGCTCTGTTGGTCTTGTCTTGTGTTCTATCCTAAGCACCAAATAAAACGAGGTGAGTTACCTATAATCTCAGACGGGGAGTCAGAAGGATCAGAAGTTCAAGGTCATTCTCTGTTAGAGGCTACCCTGAGATACATCAGACCCTGTTCAAGATTAATTAATTAATTTTTTAATATGTGGAGAACTTACACTGAAACTGAATTCTAGGTAAAAATTAGAGTCTATATAAGTCAATAAGATGATTATAAAAAGCAGTGCAAAAGAAAACCAGAGACCACAAAAAACAGTTTATTGCACATGCCCATTTAAATGAAATGGATAAAGATGTAAGATTCATGTTTAGTGAGAGAAGCAAATTCCCTCCCCCCCCCAAAAAAAAACAGAGAGTGAGATGGAGTAGTTTGGACAGAAAGTACACCAGGGTAACAGAAGTGTTTCATGTGTTTCATATATGGTATAGGTTGTAGTCACATGAGACTACATGGCACCAATCACCAACTAAAAATTAATGCATTTTACCACATGGAAATTGAACTTTAAAAAAAAGTAGAAGAAAAATGGAGATAATGGTTCAGGGAAGTGTTTGTGATGGGTAACGGCATTCTTTAAAGAAGTAACTGCATACTAGTACAGTATGATTGCAGTTCGGTAAATCACCTACAAAATAAGCATAATCTGAAGCAGGGCATGTGCTCCTTTGCTTCATCCAGATGTATATGTTCCATCCCTTGTTTGCTGGAGGATCTTGGGTAACTCAGTAGGAAACAGAACACCTTTTTTAGTATAATAATATCTCAACACAATAAAGTGAGAGAGGGCTCCTGTAAGTGTGTATCTTCCTCCTTTTCCTCCTTTCATTCCTTCTTCCCTCCCTTTCCCTTCTCCCTTCAGGTATATATAGTTTCCTCTCTTTGCAGCTCTTCCACCCTAAAAACATGAAAGGTGGAAGAAGAAAAAAACAACTCAGGCAAAAAGAAGAGGAAGAATGACTGCAATAAAGAGAAGACAGGAGAAGGGGAGGTAGTAAGTCAGAAGATGGAGATGGCTGCATTAAATGCAATGATGCCTGGTCCCAAGTGAGACTGTGTACAAACTGAAAAATTAACTCAAAGTGTAATCAATGCCTTATTGTTTGGAGACCGTTTGTTTTGTTTTGTTTTGTTTTGTTTTGTTTTGTTTTTTTCCGATCAGGTATTACTCGATTTTTCCTGCTTGTGAGTTGTTCTCAAGTGCTTACCCTATAAACTTAAGTACAACAGAGAGAGAGAGGAGAACAAGTACAACAAAAAGGCAGGGGGAAGTGTCTGGACATTACCCCCATGCTACATCCCCCACCCCTTTCAAGCCTGAGCACCCTCCAAGCAAGCTTCTAGAATCAGAGTCTGCCACCAGTGACCCTGCTTGCTCCCTCTCATTTCTCCTTGGCTGCCTTTCAGAGAAGCCCCTGGGTGGTCTATCACCCATCACCCATCATTAAAAGGAACAGCTCCACACATTCCAGATGCCTCCCGAACAGGCTTACAGACCAACCACCCCAGAACCAAAGTCAGAAAGAGTTGGGATTCTAGTCTCACTGATCCAGATTAACACTGACAGACCATCTCTTTCTTATTACAAAGTCCAAGAGCAAAGGTTGGTTTACAAAGAATGTTGTATCTTCTGCTCTCCTCAGACCTCTAGGTTCAAATTCTTTAATAGCTCCATTTAATTCCAACTTCAGCTCCCACTGCTGCCAAGAGGTTTCTGTCTAATTCTGGCCATATCGACTTTCCCCTTGTCTGCCTGCCTAAATCAATTATAAAGAAATGCATGAGTCTGAGTAACAGATCAGAAAGGACTATAGTGTTCTCCATCTCAGCCCTTCTCCAACCCCACTACCAAATCATCAGAAACGTGAGGTTTCTGCAAGCATCCCTGAATACCAGGCAGTGCAATCCCATTTTCCGAGCTCAAAATGTTGACTTGTCTAAGCCTACACCACTGCAGGGCTGGCATTTAAGGCCAGTGCCTTTTCAGGCTACGCATCACTTGTCATGGTGCTTATTACAGTATCCTGACACTGTTGACTTCTGTGCCTGTCAACTTCTAGAGGATAAGGACTGGGATATTTATTTTGTGTGTGTTCAACTTCCTGATACGGAATGGGTGCTTGTCAGCTGTAAATAATCTGACCTGAATTCAGTGATTGTTCACATGCAGCAGTTCTTTGTTATCCCTAGGGGAGACCATCCCTGAGTGGACAGATCCACATGCTGTTGGACAGCTGATTCTCAAGCTCGTCCTAGTATTTATAATTTTATCAACAGCCCTAAGAGAGTTTGAGCGCTGGCACTTTTCACACGTGCACACCAGTCATATGGAGATCTTGATAAATGGGGATCTTGATAAAATTCGGATCTGGGTAAGATGGTAGATGTCCAATTGCTTCCTTGCGACATGGTAAAGATTCAGAATATGAAAACTAGAGCTGCTAAAGACACAGAAAGAGAAGACCTTTCAGAAATCTACAGAGGGTGTGCTAGAACAGATACAGACTGCTGGACACAAGAAAACTCAATCAACAAAAGATGAGGCACGTTGAACTGAGCTCTAGCCACTCAGCTCCTGGCTTTGGGAAGAAAAGCAAAAGCCCCATCCTAAAGGTCAACCAAGTTCTGGTGGGGAATAACTGGCAGTCCTGCCCTCAGGGAAAACCCACAACCCTCACAAACTTCAAGTTCTTTACATGCTTTAGTGGGATAGTGATTCTTCTAACAGGTGTGTCACCAGCAGTGCACAGAAATTCCATTTTGTCACTCATCTCAACTTAGAGGGTGGTAACTGTGTGCTATCTTGAACCCTTCTATATAAAAATGTACTACCCTGAGCACTTGAGAACAAGAACAATCATAAATCAGGGAGCCTGAATCTCGCTTACCATAGCACCAGTAGAGACTCCTTGGAGGTAGTCGTGGATAGCAACCTCTTGTACCTTGCCTCTTCCTTCCCTACCCCTTGCAAGCTGAGAAGGTACAGGGAGCAGGAAGTTGGGCTCAAGAAGTGAGTCTTACTACAGAGAAAAGTAGCCCTCCCTCTCATCAACTGAGAGGAACATTGGAATTTGATAACCCAGAGCCTGAGCTCTGTGGGTGAATGAACCTCTGGAGCCACCTACCTGTCTTTTACACTGGAGACTTAAAAGCTCTAAAGCCCTGAAAGACACTTCACAAGCACACATGGATCCTCCAACAAGCTGATGAATATGTGATCTTTTGTAGTCAATATATCAAAAACATAAACCAAAGAGATAATATTAAAAGCTGTAAGGGGAAAAAAAGCTGAAGCTACAGAGTTCTGCTGCTTGCAGGAGCTGGAACATGGCCCCCTTGTTCTATGGCATTATTACTAGTTTTCTGTTTTCCAATTCCTTCACTGCGTAAGCTTAGCTGTCCTGGATCTTGCTCTGTAGATTGATCTTGAACTCAGAAATCTGCATGATTGTTTCCTGGAATAAAAGGTGTGTAGCACCATGCCTAGATTTAATCTTAGCTGGGTGGGTTCTTGCCCCAAAGTTATATTCTTTAATCTGCTATCTCCAGAACACAGGATTCAGCTCCATTTAACTTCCTGGTGCTTCTTCAATGTTTGAATCATGTATTTTATATTTTCCCTTTCTAAGCCTGCTATGCTTACTCTTTGTGAGATTTAACCAGAGAACAAAGTCTCTGCTGAGCTTTTTTGAGACTTCCACTGTCAGTGCAATTAATATAAATCTCTTTACCTTAGCTTCAGGAAGACTTTTCAGGCAAGGGGAAAAAAAAAGCCACATTCTTCACCAAAATATCACAACAAAACAGTCTCTACAACACATACTGAAATTCCTCTCCTCTGAAACCTCTTGGGTTAGAACTGCACAGTTCAAATCACTCATAGCAACAAAGCCTTTAATATTCCTACTAGGATGGCTCATTAAGCCCCACTTAAAACATTGCATATCTTTTCAAATACAAAGTCCCCAGATCCACATTCTTACAAACAACAAAAAAAAAGTTCAGATCTATCACAGTAATACCAGCAATACTCCACTCCTGGTACCAACCTCTGTCTTTGTTAGGATTTTACTGCTCCTAGAATAACAAAAATAAGCCAAACCTAGTCACTGAATGAAAATAAATAATAAGGATCAGTGAAGAAACTAATGAAACAGAAATGAAAATAACAGTATACCAAGAATCAATGAAACAAAGAGGGATTGCTTTGAAAGAATAAATATAATTGACAAAGCCTGAGGTAAACAAAAGGAAAGTGTGAAAAGATAAAAATTTATAAACTAAGAGTTGGAAGGGGATTCTTTGTAACTGATACCAATGAAATTCACAGTATCACTTGCAACATCTAAAAAATACAGATAAATTCCCAGACATATAGCATCAGCCAAAATTTAAAAACCAACTCAAAAAGACTTGTTATAAGCAATGAGTTTGAAGTAAATAATAATAATAATAATAATAATAATAATAATAATAATAATGAGAAGGAGGAGGAGGAGGAGGAGGAGGAGGAGGAGGAGGAGGAAGAAGAAGAAGAAGAAGAAGAAGAAGAAGAAGAAGAAGAAGAAGAAGAAGAAGAAGAAGAAGAAGAAGAAGAAGAAGAAGAAATAAATCCCAACCAAAATCTACCCATACCCATGGTTTCACTACTGAATTCTACTGGACCTTCAAAGGATAACTAATACCAATATCCTCAAACTATTCTATAAAACAGAAAGGGAAGGAATGTTCCCAACTCATTTTTTGTGGCCAGATAAAGACACAACAACAAAACATCCAGAAGATTATGAACACAAACCTTCTCTATGAAATAGATAAGCTGAATTTAGTAGTACATCAAAAGGACTATCATTACGCCATGATATGGCTGACTTATTTAAAAGTTGTGAGGATGATTTAACATATGCAAATATAACACATCAAATAAATAAACTTAAGGGCAGAAATCACATGATCATGTCAATAGATACAAGAAAGACCTTTGACAAAGTTTGACATGTCATCATGCTAAAAGTCCTGAAGAAACTAGGAACAAGAGGAATATAATGCACCATAATAGAATCCTACATATGACAATCCTATTGCCAACATTAATAGTGGGGGAAACCTGAAAGCATTTTCTCTGAAATCAGAAGTGAGATAGGATACCCATGCCCTCCAACCTTACTCATTATAGTGCTCCAAGATTTAACTATAGTAATGAGATAAAAGAAACAAAAGGGGTACAGATAGAAATGGAAGAATTCAATTATCCCTATTTTTTAACAATATGATTCTATACTTAATCACACCCATAAGATCTAACAGAAGACTTCTAAAGCTGATCAACACTTTCTGCAAAGTAGCAGGACACAAAATCAATGTATAATAATCAATCAATAGTTTTCTATATAATGATAATGAACATGATGAGACAAAAATCAAGAAAGTAATTTCATTTAGAACAATATTAGAAAAATAAATACCTTTTAGTAAACATGACCAAGGAAGTAACAGGTGTTTCAAGCCTACCATGCAGTTGCTCTCTAAACCATAGAGAAGTTCCCTAGAATTAAAGACATGCAAGGTTACATTCCCTTCAGAAAATCTGCTGCATTTAGGATTTGAGTGAAAAGTCAAGTTAAATGGTTGAAAGAGTCATTGTTTGTCAGAAGCGAACAAGCTAATAACTAGCAAATGATCTTCCTGAGATGAGTCTCTGCCTTGGATTATAATACACAACAGATTTGCTAGTATAGACAAGGCCCAGTAAAATTAATTTTAGGAAAGATTCCTGCTATTAATATGTCTTTCCTGTCACTATTAAACATATGACAATCAGTAGGTATTAGCCCACCCTTTTGAACAGATCTCTATAGAACAATGAAGATTACTGTCTTGTAGTGATGCTATATAGACAAATAAATGACTTCTCAAAATTCTTAATGATGATGCTATTAAGAATTCCTAAAATTATATCAATATTTATTAATCTCTTTTATAGTGGGAGTGCTATTAGGTTCTCTCTGAAAATCAAAACTGCAATAAGGTTCTCTCTGCCAGTCTTTAGTGTCATGAGTTAATTGCTTCTGAGATAGCAAGCAGGCATCTATTACTTAGAGCACATTCCAAGAGGTTGTAAAACCATTAACCAAAGGTTATAAAAAGGGGAGTGATGATTTACTATAGGTGAAAGGACAGAAGATAAAATTCTGACTGGGTTTATCTGTACAAAATTTCACTAATATTTAGTCACAAAAAGTTATGGTTTTGCATTCATATTTAATTGTTTTTAGAGTTTTTGAAACTTTTATATGAATGGGTATTTTTTTTCCTTCTCCTCTTCTTCCTTCACCTTCTTTTTTTTTGTTTTCTTTTTTTTTTTTTTTAACTTGAATATTTCTTATATACATTTCTAGTGTTATTCCCTTTCCCGGTTTCCGGGCAAACATCCCCCTCCCCCCTCCCCTTCCTTATGGGTGTTCCCCTCCCCACCCTCCCCCTATTGCCGCCCTCCCCCCAACTGTCTAGTTCACTGGGGGTTCAGTCTTAGCAGGACCCAGGGCTTCCCCTTCCACTGGTGCTCTTACTAGGATATTCATTGCTACCTATGAGGTCAGAGTCCAGGGTCAGTCCATGTATAGACTTTAGGTAGTGGCTTAGTCCCTGGAAGCTCTGGTTGCTTGGCATTGTTGTACATATGGGGTCTCGAGCCCCTTCAAGCTCTTCCAGTTCTTTCTCTGATTCCTTCAGCGGGGGTCCTATTCTCAGTTCAGTGGTTTGCTGCTGGCATTCGCCTCTGTATTTGCTGTATTCTGGCTGTGTCTCTCAGGAGCGATCTACACTTCTGCACTTCTTTGCTTCATCCATCTTGTCTAATTGGGTGGCTGTATATATATGGGCCACATGTGGGGCAGGCTCTGAATGGGTGTCCCTTCAGTCTCTGTTTTAATCTTTGCCTCTCTCTTCCCTGCCAAGGGTATTCTTGTTCCCCTTTTAAAGAAGGAGTGAAGCAATGAATGGGTATTTTGCCTTCCTGTATGTATAGGCATCATCTGCAAACCTTGTGCTCTCAGAGTCCAGAAGAGGGGGTTGGATCTCTGGAACAGAAGTAATAGGTAATTGTGAGTTACCATGTGGGTGCTGGGAATTGAAACCAGGTCCTCTGCAAAAGTAACAAGTGCTCTAAACTATTAAGTCATCTCTCCAGCCCTAAAAGTTATATTTTTAACTCTCCATGATCCTGTTGAACTTGGAACAGATTATGAATGTTTAGCCAGATAATTAACCTAATGGATATGCATGTAAACATTCACAGGAGGCCATGGGTGTCATTAAGCTTTCAAACTACTTGAATTCTTGTGACTGACATTTTACTGAGGTTAAAATGTGCTGTGTGTACCTGGAAACATGTGCTCAGGAAGTACTTAGAAATGAGTGAAATTCCTCTCCTGGTCATTGTGGCCACAGATTTGTGTGACTGTATTGTTTATGGACAGAAGAAAAGTCCACATATCTCTAGAGTGGTGGCTTCCACAATGTGACCCAATGACCCAGAGGTCCTCAAGGCCTTCAGGATGCCTACAGCAATAATCTCATCATTATACTACATTCATATTTACACTGAACATTTGAAATCAACAATGGGTTAAACTGCTGAACCCTTAGTAGGAACATAACAGGAACACCTATCTCTCTAACAATCTTTAATGTTGCTTCATTAGAAAATAATAATAATAAATACAAAATTTTGAGCATTTAAATGCTACTCGTGTGGCTGGAAAGATGGCTCTGTGGTTAAGAGCACTGACTATTGTTCCAGATGACACAGGATCACTTTCCAGCACTTGCTTGGCAACTCAAAATAATCTGTAACTCCAGGGAATCTATCACACCTTTCAAGCCTCCTTAGACACTAAGCACTCAAGTAGTTCATAGATATTCATATAGGCAAAGCACCTATACACATTTAAGAACACTACTGAAAGCTAATTGAACTGTAGAGAATATTTTGTTTTATTATTTGTGTTTAAGTGTCTGTGCTAGCTTGGGTAGAGGCCAGAAGACCACTTTGGGTATCATCATACTCAGAAAATCAGTCTACTTCACTTGAGACAAAGGTCTCACATTGGTCTGGAACTCAATAATTAGGCCAGACCTGTGGCCACTGACCTTCAGACATGGCTCAGACCCTCAGAGGTGGCTTGAACCTCTTGTCACTGACATTATAAGTGTGTTCTTCCACACTTCACATTTTTTAAATGGGTTCTGAAGATCAAACCCAGGTCTTCCATGCTTGTCAGGAAAGCACTTGATGGACTGAGCTACCTCCCCAGTCAGACCATATCTGATGGCGTTATGAAAACTGTTCATTTCATTTTTTCATTGAATGTACGCCCTTTATATTTTGTGAAACAAAATGAGAATTGTAGGTAGAGCACTCTGCTCCTTGGCACCGTCCAGTACTGTCCTAGGGAAAGGGCTTGTGAGATCGTTTGAATTGCCAGCTGAAATAGTTGTGCTTTCCACAGAATGCCAGTTTTTGTTGAATGAACACCAACAAATCATGATTATTCTGAGCTGGGTACTTGGCAGACATTTTACTGAAGATGAATGAAATAAACCAATCATTTCTAGAAAAGCAGCTGTCCGTATTTGTTGCCAAGAGTGAAATTCAATTTTCTTAGTGGATATTAAAGTTTCAGACGGTCTCCTCATAAACAGTGACTCATGATCAGATCAGTGGTAACGAATGGTGCTGATTGTGGGTTTTTTGTAAAAAAAAAAAAAATGCAATTTTTTAAATGTTCAATGAAAAGCAATTAGGAGAGCTGCATAAACTTGGTAAACTATTGTTTTCCAAATGGCCAATGCATGTGTTCAAAATCAGTCATGGATTTTTTATTTTAAATCTATTTTTAAAAATTCTATTATCTTCCCCTCAGAGAGGTCCATGTTTCCCTTCCTAGTCCCCTCCTTTGTACCTAATCTTTCTGGGTCCGTGGTTCATTTCATTATGTTTTATTATACTCTCCCAGAAGACTGCTGTTTTCTAATGAGAGACAGAAAGGGAGTGGATTCTGACAGGAGGGAAGACAGGGAGGAACTTGGAGGTTTCGAGGGAAGGGAAACTGTAATCAGGATATATTGTATGAGAAAAAAATCTATTTTCAATAAAATGGGGAATCTATTCAAATTATGAAATGAAAACAATTTTAATAGAACAAAATATAAAATGGATTTTGGTTTGTTTGTTTGTTTTTTCACTGCAAAGTAGCTGAATTTTCTCTGTGCTCTTGGGCACAGTGGGATGTTACTTTAAGCTGTTAATTCTAGGTAATGTTAAAGTAATTGTCTCAAATTTTACCCTGAGTTTGGGGCCAAGATGGCAATTATAGAGGAGCTAAATTTGGATCTACGTGGCATGTTCACAAATCCAAAAGTCACGCTCTATCATGTGGTCCCAAATTGGATTCAGACAGTTTAATTATATATGAAAGATAAATCATCCCTAGGAGGTAGTTTCTTTAAACAAAGACAGTCTTGAGATCCCATTGAAATGATTACTGACAGCGGCCACCTGGTACTGACCTGATGGCTGTACCAACCGTCTATGCCTAGCATCTGCCCTAACTGGTAAGGACTTGGGGCTTATTTCAATCATCCTCCCCCTTTTTTTGAAAATAGATTCTTTTCTCATTCAATACATCCTGATTACACTTTCCTGTCCCAGTTCCTCCCTATCTCCCCTCTCCTCTAGATCCACTTCCTTTCTGTCACTCATTAGAAAAGAACAGGCTTCTAGTCAGGAGTTCCATGAAAGTACTAACCTAATAGGTATAATATATTTGCTTAGGACCTGGTGCACACCCACGTAGGCCCTGTGGTTGCTCCTTCGGTCTCTGTGAGCTCACATGTGCTTTACTTAGTTGGTTCAGAGGGCCTTGTTCTCCTGGTGTCCCTCTGACTCTTACGATCTTTCTACCTTCTCTTCCACAGGATTCCCTGAGCTCTAAAGGGAGGAATTTGATGGATATCTCCAACTTAGACTCTCTCTCTGCACAATATCTGGCTGTGGATCTCTGCATCTGTTCCCATCTGCTGCCAGAAGAAGCCTCTCTGATGATGACTGATCTATGAATATAGCAGAATACTATTAGAAATCATTTTACTGATTTTTTTATATCAGTCATGTTTAGTTTTCCCTAGGTCTATACTTTATCTAGTCTCTGGTTCTTGTGAGGCAATGGGCCGTGAGGGCGGTGGGCCGAGAGAGGAAGCCTGGTATGGTTGAGCTTAGTTGAAAGCCCCGAACCCAAAGGGACAGTATGAGCTCACCTGCTCCACACACTAGGCCCCTGTCATGTAGTCACACCCCCTACAGAGAGAGTTGTGACCATCAGTCACATAGGAGCAGCACCTAAGCCCCTCTGCATGTAATGAGACGTCCCTACCATCTCAGACCAAGCCAATAGGAAGTACCTGCTGTTAGACGCCGGCCCAGCACAAAAGTGTGTATAAGATCCTATGCAGGAGGAGTAAGGTGTGTGAGAATTACTCCACCGCCTGACAGCATCTGTCATATAAGAGCTGTAACACTTCCTGGGAAGAGATTGCTCTCCGGAAGCCTTCACTGCTAGTCGCTCCCCTGTGCCTCACTTGCTAGCCAGTCCTCCAATAACTCAGCTCAGCACAGCCAGCGCAGCATCTTGGAGCAACAGCAACAGCCAAGGGAAGCAGTGGCACGCGAGCAGCCGCAGTGGTTGTACTTACCCCTCCCTGGGTGTGCTCTTTTCCCTTCGTCTGAACGCGCCTACTTGGCCAGGCCAAAGACGTCCACTAACCCGGCACAGACCGGCAGTTCTTGGTTGTCCAACCAATTTTGCATATGGGCTCCTTTTGTGTCGAATGGACCTTCGGCATAATCAGACATTGGTTGGCTACTCCCATAAGTTTGGAGCCACCACTGCCCTAGCATATTTTGCAGCGGGACAGACTGTAGGTTAAGATTTTGTAACTGGGTTGGTGTGCACGTTTCTCTTTCAGTAGCCCGCAGAGTAACTTTGTACACCGAAGAGACTAGAACGTAAGATGAAGGCTCCAGATAGGGATCAGCTCCATCAAATTCATTGAGTCGTGTGATTATTGTCCTCAGCAATGGGACACTTTGCAAAGAGCAACCCTTTGTCTTAGCAACAGCCTGGGTTGTTTGGTGATTTCTGTGGTACCCACGTGACCAACAAATCAGTTGAGTGTAACCCGGTTCTTCTCCTCTGGAAGTTTTGCCGAACTAGAGGAGATGTGCAGTTGAAACTCTGTATCACCTAAAACTAGGAACCCTCACTAAGACCACCTTCATAGATTTCAGTTTTCACTGCTCTACGTTTCCGCACTACATACCAAATGCCTTCCCAGCTCCAGCCATCTCTCCCTACACTCTCTCCATCCCATCTCCTCTCACACACGATCCCTCCTGCTCCCATCCCCATCCGTCTGCCCATAAACTCTATTGTATTTCCCCTTCCCAGGGAGAACCATATGTCCCCCATTAGACCCATATTCTTTATCTAATATCTCTCGGTCTATGGATTATAGTTTGGTTAACATTTACTTAACAACTAATATCCACCTATAAGTGAATGCATACCATATTTGTCTTTCTGGGTCTTGGTTACTTCATTCAGGATGGTTTTTTTCCAGTTTCATCCATTTGCCTGCAAATTTCATGATTTTTTTTAAAAAAATGTATTGGCTATTTGTGAAATTCATACCATGTTCCCCAATCTCACTCATGTATCTGTCCATTTTCCCAGCCCTCCACCAACAGAAAAATCTCATGGTGAAAGCTGTAGTGTGTCACAGTATGTCCCACAGCACACCCTTTGGCCCATATATTTTGCTTGCAAATGTGCATTGCAATGACTCATTGATCATGAGAACTCTAGCTTCTGCTACTCTATCAATAATAGGACTTATAACCTTGGCAGTCTTCAAGGGATGTATTCATTTCCTCCAATGTTTGTATTTTCATTGGTTTCTTCAAGAGATTAATTTATTTCCTCTTTAAGGACCTCTATAATCTCTATATAGTTGATTCTAAGGTCTTTTTCTTGTGCTTCTGCTATGTCAGAATATTCAAGGCTTCCTGCGGTAGAATGGCTGCACTTTGGTAGAGACCTATTACCCTCGATCTTTTTATTATGTTCTTAAGCTGGCATCTAGGTGTCTGGGTTTTGGGTGATTATAGGTGTAAATGCTGATTTCTTGGTTTGTCTTTGTTGGGGAAGGGGGGCTATTCCATGATTTCTGTTTCCTATATGGATTTTTAGAACATGTGTTGCCTGTTTTACTGACCTGTTCGGCTGGAGTGTTCATCGGGAATATGTACGATGTTGGAGGTTGGGAGGAAAACTAACCTCCCTCTCCCTACTTGTTGTGGGGAGGGAGGTAGAAGAGAAAGAAACGTTGGATCCACAAGAGATGTAGGTCATGAAGAATGGTAGCTGTAGCTGATGCAGAACTAGAGACAAGCCTGAAGGATTGGGTCTAAAAGGAAGAGAGAGAGGGGGGGAGGAGAGAGAGAGAGAGAGAGAGAGAGAAGAGAGAGAGAGAGAGAGATTGAAGAAGAAGAAGAAGAAGAAGAAGAAGAAGAAGAAGAAGAAGAAGAAGAAGAAGAAGAAGAAGAAGAAGAAGAAGGGGGAAGGGGGAAGGGAAGGGGAAGGAGAAGGAGAAGAAGAAGGAGGAGGAGGAAGGAGGAAGGTGGGGAGGAAGAAGAACAAGGAGGAAGAAGAACAGGAGAACATCTGTGTGTAGTATCCTTAGTTTTCATGCTGGCTTGGCCTGTGGTTGAGCAGGAAGTCCCTACTGAATTGGGAGTCAATCATCCATTTTTTTTTCCTTTTTTTCGGAGCTGGGGACCGAACCCAGGGCCTTGTGCTTGCTAGGCAAGTGCTCTCAATCATCCATTTTTAACATCCATTCAACAAGTATTTATGACTCCTACAATGTACCAGGAAAAGTCAGATTTACTTTGAATTTAATCCAGTATAACTATCAGGGCTTCTCATTTGGATAAGCCCTTTCCATGGATCTGTATGTGTGCTGAGTAAGGTATTTTATCCACAGTGATTAAAATTGTATCTTCCACTCAAGTCTCTTTTTGTGCTGTCTTTATGATGTTTGAAGGAAAGTAGTGCTGCATTTTGGAGAGTCATCTTAAGTTGAGATGTTGATTCATGCTTGGTGGGTTTGGTGCAATGACATCCTGTGGTTGGATGCTTACATTTCCAGGAGCTCGACTTAAAAGGAATATTCTTACTGTCCCCAGTGCTATTAAGGTTTGGATCTGAAATCTCAACCACAGGCTGCTCCCCAGCTTATAAAGTTACTTTAAGGCTGTGGAGCTTTTAGTATGTGGAGTCTGGCTGGCAGACAGAAGTCCTTTGGTAGACCTTTGAAAGTTATCCCTGGCCCTGGTTCTGCCAGTGTGTCCTCTGTTTCTTGCTCTACCACAGTGGGAGAACCTCTGAAGCACATGGCCCACCACGATGGGCTGGAATCTTTCTGAAATCAGGAGCCAAGGTAAACCTTTCCTCTATTAAGTTCTTTATGTTAGGTGTTTCTCACAGTGATGAAAAACATATCTAAAGTGTATGCCAGTCCACATAGAGTCAAAATATAATGTTCCCAGTTGGATAATGTTTCTCAAGATACTTTTAGTGGAACCTTGGCATAAGACGTGTGGAGACAAAAATAAAGACCAAAGAAAGCCCATAAAAAATCTTCCCTGATTCTGTTCATTCATTTATTCTTTCAAAAGTAATTGCATGACGATCTTACTAGTTACAGACTTTCCTGAAATATCATCAATAAATAAGCAAATTCAGTCAACCATACTTGAAAGGAAACCACAATGTTTTGATAGTCTCTGTACACAAAATATTGTGAAATTATTGTTTTCTGTGTTATTTACAGAAACACATGCTAACATTTCTGTCTGGTAGAAAATTTGTGTACTTCCCATTGCTGTTCTGTCAGAGTTAACTTCAAATATATTTAAGACTATGCTAAGTGTGTGCAAATTTGAAAGTGTTACTGACACATTACAGCTATTTTTATTACAATTTTTTGTCACTTGCAATTCTTTTGCCTTTTATGTTTACTTTGTCTGAAATAATAGTGGCAAGGCCACCTTCTGTTCCCTGTTCATTCTTTTGCTGGGTCCAGTCTTGTTTAAAACGTGACTCTTTGGAAATTATACATCTGGGATTCATGTTTTATCAATTCTGAAATCTTTTGAGACTTGAAGAGTTTTGTTACTGTTTTGTTGTTGCTGCTGCCCCTGCTATTGTTGCTACTGCTATTGTTGGTGCTGTTGTTGTTGTAGTTTAGACTATCTATTCTCTTGACATTCATTTAATGTGATTACTGATCATTGATGTGATTAGAGTCTAAGTTACTAATCATCTTAACACAAACTCTCTGTTCACTGGGCCTTTTTGTCTGTTGTTTGGTTGCTGGAAGATTCATCAATTAATTGATTAGTTTGTTGCATTGGTTAAATGGTTGTTTGGTTGCTTTGCCTGGTTGGTTGGTTGGTTGGTTGGTTGGCTGAAAGATTGGTTAGTTGGTTGGTTGGTTGGTCAGGTGGGTGTGTGAGTAGGTGGGTTGATTAATTGGTTGGTTGACTTGTTTGAGATGTTTGGCTGGTTACCTTGTTGGATTAGGTTGGGTTGGTTAGTTTGTTGGTTACTTATAGGTTGGTCTAGTTTTGTTACTTTCTGTCATAAAGATTATTTCATTTGTTTTAATGTTTACTTATGTTCCCATTTATCACCATGTAAACTGTGTTCACTTTTTTACGCACTTGAGAAATTATTCAAGAGGTGATAATATGGATTATCCAAATCTAATCTGAGCTATCTGGAGGACAATGCAAAGTACTTAGAGCATGTTGATTTTTATTCATTCTCAGAAGCTAGCCTTGGTCTAGAAAATTCCCCACTGGCTTGTCTTCTAGGTGATTCTATATTTTGCCAAGTTGACAGAATACTGCCATAATGGCCATGATTTCCCTGGTATCAAATATGGTGCTGAGAGATAAAAAGTGGCATTGCACAGCTAAGTAATCTCTGAAAGAGATTCCATGTTTCCTTTAGAAGGCTAAGTGGATGAGATTGATTGGTTCCAATAATCAAGTTAGATTTTATTTATTTCACTCCTTTTTGAAACAATGTCTCAAAAAGAAAGATGGGTTAGGCCTTACCTCTAAGCATTGCTAGACTTATGAAAGCACCATTATAGTTTCAAAAGGGAAAACTCTCCCACCAAAAAGCAGAAACAAGAAAACATGCCTTGAGCAAGAAAGTTACTTTCCCAAGCTGGAGTATATTAATGCCAATAATGCTTAGTGGGTTTGCATGGGTAGTAATATAAAGTTAGAGAGAGAGGCAGAGACAGACACACAGACAGACAGACACACACACAGACAGACAGACAGACAGACAGACAGAGACACAGAGAGTGGGGCCTCCAGTCCTGATCTGCTTTCTATTCAGTGAACTTAGCACTAAAGTACCATGTTTACATTATTTTCATTTACCCGAACAGTGAGTGAATGTCTTATACTTTTATTGAACCATTTTCTGCACATGCACTTGTCTTCTGAGACAGGAAATGAACTTCTGGGCAGGCATGCCAAGAAATACACCTTCCTGGGATTGGCAGTGCAAACCTAGCAGGCAATGTCTTTTCACCTAATGTCCATATCCCATTTTCTTTCAGTAATGATTTCAGTGACATCCATTAACTGTCAAACAGTGAATGTTGAATTAGATATGTTTTTGCCTTTGGGAAGCTCTTAGTTTAAATGTAGCAGATTCCAGATATGTTTGAACAAGTGCCTTCAACACTTGCATTTGTACAACTATGTGTTATAGAAAGAGATCTTTATTCATCATTAATGATATAAAACCCCTTACCAATACTAATACACTTAAAAGATATTTTAATATATTTAAATCAATGTGATTGCATATGCTACTTCATTTTTAAACTATTGGTTACAACAGAGATGTTTGTGAATCCATGTTTACAGTGGTACTAGTCCAAATACCCAAAATATAGAACTATCCTAAATGCTTATTAACCAGCAGCTGCATAAAGAAAATGCAACATATATTTACAGTAGAGTTTTATTAAACTATTAAATAATAAAGGAGAAGAAAATGTATTATTTTCAAAGAAATGAATGGAATTGGATATCCAGTTAAGCAAAATAAATCAGACTCAGAAAGACAAACATTACATTTTCTCTCATTTGCAAAATCTATTTTTATAAGTATCATTTACCATGCCCAGTGTCAAAAAGTTGTGAAATGGTGGAACATTTCAAAACTGCTGATCCCTACTGTCAACTAAAAAGGATTCCGAATTTTCAAGTTCAGTGAGGCACAATTCTAGATGTCTCCATTAGATTGAAGAAAAAAGACCTCCTCTGAATATGTGTGTGAACATCACAGGTGCTGAGTGCGCTGACCAACTAATGAGTAGAAAGGGGAGGTTTCCTGAATAGTTTCCCAGCATGCTCTAGATTATGAGCCAAGAGGACTGTAATGAGGACTGAATCCTCATATAAAAGAAGAAAATGTATAAAATGTTCCTATAGGAAACTATAAATCATTGGGGAAATAGTACTTAGACTTCAATGCCTTTAATCCAAAGCAAAAATTGAAAGAAACTCTATTTATTTGACTTGGCCATTGCATTTACTAAAAGCAGCCATTAGACAGGGTGAGAGTGGGAATGTGCTCATGTTTGCATGTTTCTAAAACCTGAAGACACCCCAGAATCATTGTGATACGTTCAAATTCGCACTTGCAGATCCCCTATGATGGATCCTGACATATATATTTTTAAAGCTACACTGATATTTCTCACATAGAACTCATATTGAGAACCACTGTCTAGTGCTATGACTGTTCTATTCTAAAAACTAACTATGATGAAAGATGAGAGCAGAAGAAGATATGGAAAAATTAAATCACTTTGACTTATTGGAGTATCTAAAAATATAGTCAGCACTCCATGTTCAAAGGAGGGTGACTACAGGACTCCTATGAATAGATTAGGATTCTCAGCCCCATTATACAAGACAATGCAGTGTACATATCCTTGTGTATACTTTAAATTGCATCTAGATTGCTTACATAATACAATGTAAATGCCACATAAATATTTATAAAGTGATATAATGTAAAGAATGCTGACCAAAAAAAATGGCTGCACAGTTATAGTGCTAGCATAATTTTTTAAATATTTTTAGCAGCATTTGCTTTTTTACATGGATTTAGAACTCACAGATAACAAACTGTAACAATTATTTTATTCATATTTATCTATATTATATGTAATATAATAATAAGCACCTGACATAATTCCCTTTTCTTACATTTTCTACAAAGAAACTCCCATCTCTTTCCTGAGTCTCAACACTGATGCTTTTACAGCTCAGTGCAAGACTGGAGAAAATCAATAATCCATTAGCTCTGTTTAAAGAGTTCTGTGCAGGCCAGATCTGGTCATCATGAATATTTAGTTCCCGTGCCCTAAGTGGCAACTGAAGAAAGACCATGGGGTGATGCTTTGCTGAGGTTCCTGTTGCACAGTCTGGGAAACAATCTGAGGTTCCTGTTAACCAGGTCCTGTGTGGAGAAGATCTGGTTGGCATCATTGGTAAGGTAGACTACCATCACATGGCTATGTTCTAGATGGACATCGTAGATTTTACCATGCATCTGTCTGGTATGCATGTCTGATGGAGTGTGTAGTAGCACTCTGCTGAACGTGCTAATGAAATATACCAAAAATTTGCTCCCTCACCCTTTCTATCATTTCTTAGGTTAGCAGCAGTTTACAGTTCCTATATTAGCAACAGATTACATTCTGCAGTCATCACACAGAAATTTTCAGAAATAAACAATCCACACATTTTCAGTTGTGTGTGTGCAATGTCCACATTTGCATGGTGAAATTTCAGTGTCCCACTCTCTTACCCAGGATGTGAATCATCCTTCAGCCACCACATCCACATTAGATCTGCTACCATTGGTAACCTCGAGATTCTCTCAGTTATCCAGCCTTTCTATCATCATCAAATCACAGAATCTGTTTCCCTGTAACCCTTGTTTTACTTAAGAATAGCCCCCAAACACAGGAGGTGTGATGCTATCAGTACACATGCACCAAATGGAATCTGAAAATTCTTCCTTCAGATGAAAAGGTGACATTTCTGTAGTAAAAAGAAAGGGGAAAGAGAGGAGATGGAGGTCACCAAGATATGTGGCAAGAATGGATCATCTAAGTGGCAAAGAGAGAGTCACACTCATTTCTTTGTTACATCTCAAATTACAAAAAGCATGACCACAGTGCATAGCAAGTGTTTAGTCAGGGCATAACGTTGTTTATGGTATAAAAGTATAATGTTTTATAGCCAGTATTATCTGTGGTTTCTGGAATTCATTGGGCTTCTTGACCCTCAGAGAAAGGAATAATATCTTGTTGGTTCATTTTACAAGAAGCTTGGGACTGAAAAACTGAAGTATTAAGGGTTTGGGAAATAGCTCATCAGGAAAAACACACACTGCACAAGCCTGGTGATCTGAGTTCAATCTCCCAAAGTCAAAAAGCCAGAGCACGGTGAGCTTCTGTAATCACAGCACTTCTCTGATAAGATGGGAAGCAGACATAAAAGAACTGCCCCAAAATTCCCAAGCCAGCTAACCTGGATACACAGCGCAGCAACACCACCAATAGAAAGGCCTGCCTCAGTAAGGGAAAAGTTATCTGGTGTCTTAGTTAGGGTGTTACTGCTGTGAACAGACACCATGACCAAAGCAAGCCTTACAAATGATATTTAATTGGGGCTGGCTTACAAGTTCAGAAGTTCAGTCCATTATCACCAAGGCAGGAACATGGCAGCATCAGGCAGGCATGGTGCAGGAGGAGCTGAGCGTTCTATATCTTCATCTGAAGGCTGCTAGCAGAAGACTGACTTCCAGGCAGCCAGGGTGAGGGTCTTAAGCCCACACCCATAGTGACACACCTACTCCAACAAGACCACACCTACTAATAGTGCCACTTCCTGGACCAAGCATACGCAAACCATCATACATGACATGCTTAAACCACATTCACACACACATGCATATGCATGCATATGCATACACAAACACATACACAAAGCAATGAACCACTACTTTTTAAAACTGCACTATTCACATTGGCTAAGATATGTAACCAATCTAGATGTTCATCAGTAGATGCACATACAAAAGAAATGTGGTATTGGGCTGGGGATACTGTGTGGTAGCAAAGTGGTAGTTTGCATTGTGTGTTAAGCCCAATCTCAAGTATGGGAAAGAGACAGAGACAGAGACAGAGGCAGAGAGACAGAGAGACAGAGACAGAGAGAAACAGAGACAGAGACAGACAGACAGTGAAATTTTATTCAGTGGAATTTTATCCAACCATGAACAAGAGTGAAATTATGACATTTGCAGGAATTTGAGGCATTTCACTGTACTAAAAAAAATCCAGATACAGAAAAACAAATATCATATTTTTTTTCTTACATGGCATCTGGATTTAAATGTGTACATACATACACATGCACAAGACATGAACATAGGACACTACTGAGAGGAGAGGAAATAATCTAAAAAGAAATGTAGAGGGGGAAACAAGAGTTAACGGATTACATGGTCTGAAAATAGATGCTGACTATGTAGGGGAAAGGAAACCAGCAGGAGAAAAAACGGGATTGTCAGGTTTGGGGAGCAGAGGAAGCCCTGGCTGGGCAAAGTTCTGTGCAGGTGTATTGTTGACATGAACACAGACATGTCAGGACTTCAAGGCCACAGACCCCAACCCATACCTTTTGAGCTCAGAGGTATGGAAAAGCCTTCCCCTAGTCCATGGTTCTCACTCTGAGACCCTTTGATACAGTTCTTCATGTTATTTTGTTGCAACGCCATAACTGTAGCTTTACTAGTTACAAATTGTAGTGTAAATATTTGATATGTAGAACATCTGATATACAGCACTGCCCTAGGCTACATGTGCATGATGATTGTGTCCATCATAGCTTTATATTCCTCCCCGCAATATTTATGGCCTAAAGACTGGTCCCCTACAGGACCTCTCCTACCTAGGTTAGTTATACCTGTCTCCCTGACCCAGCTACACACTATAAACCCTGTCTCTTTGTCTGCATGAAATAACCCAATCTCCTTGTTCTTCTGTCGAAATAATCCCATCTCTCTGTTCAATTGTATATGGTAGAAATCTTCAGCTTCCAGGGTGCTATGACTTCTCCATCAGAGAGCCCAATCCACCCAATCCCATGGCTTTCCGTGCCTGACTGTCTTTTCTTTATTCCCTCATTGCCTAAGTCAGGTAAAGTCCCTTGAACCATGCAAGGACCCACAAATCACAACAAGGTATGTATGATGGTATACATGTGTACTGGCTGGTTTTGTGTGTCAACTTGACCCATGCTGGAGTTATCACAGAGAAAGGAGCCTCCGTTGAGGAAATGCCTCCATGAGATCCAGCTGTAAGGCATTTTCTCAATTAGTGATCAAGGGGGAAGGGCCCCTTGTGGGTGGTACCATCCCTGGGCTGGTAGTCCTGGGTTCTATAAGAAAGCAAGCTGAGCAAGCCAGAGGAAGCAAGCCAGTAAGTAACACCCCTCCATGGCCTCTGCATTAGCTCCTGCTTGAGTTCCAGTCCTGACTTCCTTTGGTGATGAACAGCAATGTGGAAGTGTACGCTGAATAAACCCTTCCCTCCCCAACTTGCTTCTTGGTCATGATGTTTGTGCAGGAATAGAAACCCTGACTAAGACAATATGTATGAACATGCCATTAAGAAATATATCACTTTATATATAAACTAGAATAATTAATTTTTAAATGACACATGCAGTTAAAATTAGCTGCAAAATTAAAACTAACCTGTGTACATGTGCCAAAGCCAGTTTCTGTTGCTTGCAATCAGATCCTGTGTTATGAGTACCTGAGGTGACATTTGCAGACGCTAATGTACTATGAATGAAATGCTCAAGACTTGTTCAGGGTCTATAATTACTGTTAAATAACTTTAAACATGTGTTATATATATCTGAGTTCATTTCTTCTTCTACAAATAACAGATAATAATGCTTATCTCATGGGACAATTAGAAAGATTAAATGTGATAAAAAGAAAACCGTGTTAGAAAGTTATAAGTACTAGAGGCTAGTTCTTTTTATTAGAACCAATAATAAAATAATTATAATAAAATAAATTATTATTGTATTAAATTTATCATAATTTTATATTATTTGTATATTTTTATATTTTATATATACATCATATGTACACATATATACATATATAAAATATGTATATATACATGTAGAATATATACATTATATTTTTACTTGTTATATTTTATATTATTTATTATATTTTAGTATATTATTCATTATTGTATTATGTTATTGTATTTATTATTTTAGAAATGTTATATTAAATTAATTATAAAAATTAATAATTGTGATAAAATAATTATAAGAATACAATAAAACAATTAGATTAAAAATAACAAAAAGTAAACTGTGTTCAAAAATGATAAGCACTAGGGACTAGGGGAGGTGACTTGGTGAATGGAGTGGTAGACCTAGTTCTAAATCCCCTGCAACATTGGGGAAGATGGACACAGTCACACACATTTGTAACCTCAGCACTGGGAGGCAGAGATAGGCAAACCCTTTTGACCTGCTGGCCAGCCAACCTAGGCAAAATGCCAAGCTTCAGGGCTCACTGAAAGACCTTGTCACAGGAAATAATGTGGAGAGGAACTGAGGAAGCCACTCAGTGTCAAATTTGGCTTTCATCTGGAGGGAGGGAGGGAGGGAGGGAGGGAGGGAGGGAGGGGGAGGGCCTGAAGTCAGTCCCTAGAACCCACATAGACTTGGAAGACGAGAACTGACTCCATATAGTTTTCTCTGGGCACCACCCACGTGCCCTGCCATGTGTGCCCATATAGACACACCCTGCACATACACAATACTGAAAATAAAATAATTAATAGTTTAAAATTTTTGAAAAAGCATTTCATCATGTTATTGCGCTTGCACTGACTTGCCTAGCAATTAGGTAGAAACTTTAAGCACATGCCCACCTTTTCTTTCAAAACAGAGTTTTAGTGAGTGGCCAAGGTTAGTCTTAAACAGATGATTGTGATGGTTAACATTATGGTGGTGGCCAACTTCATGTTAAAAGTTTAAATTCTCTGTACTTAGGAGAACTATAAAGCCAAATTGGACTTCCAAACGTTAAGGGCTGCTACGGGTTAATTTTGTAATCTCCTAGTCTTGTACAACTTTAACAAAACAGCTGTTTCTGCTTCTGTAAACAAAAGCTTGCTTTGCACTGACGACCTTCAGCTTGCACGAAGACAGAATGTAACGTTGTGCTCTTCACCTTTAGAAGCTCCTGAGGTGGCTGGGCTCTGCGTTTGGGAATCCTGGGTCTCAGGTGTAGGCCTAGTGCCAGTATATGAATAAAAGCCTGTTGAATCTCTGACCGACCCCAGACTCATAACAATGTTCCTTCCTTCCTTCTTTACTACTGAAATTACAGACTTGCACCACTATGAACAGTTTTAATTATTTTTTTAATTTAAAAAGTATCAAAGAAACTCAGGGCTATGAAGCCATTGATTCAGATACCGAAACCACGCCTCCATGCTTAACGTGCTTAACTCTCTTTTTTTCCCTTCCTGGTGATAACAGTGAAGAATAGAATTCTGCTGGATCATTGGTGACGTTCTTGAGCTAGTGCTGGAGTCAAGCTTGATGCTCCATTATTCAACCTACTTGCTGGCTGGTCGGCTGTTGCTTGATGACGAAGCCAATTTAAAGATGGTTCTTAGCTCAGGATTCCTGGGAAGTAAACAGACATGGAGATGGGGACTGGGTGGGAGCATCTTCGGGTTCAGCACCTTCAAGAAAGGGACCCAACAAGCACTGGACAGGAGAAAGAGCTCAAATGTGAGATGGTTTTAAAGGAGTTTATATCCTGCCCTTAGGGAATTATGGAGCCAAGACTAAATGTCAGAGCTGACTCAAAGGAAAGCCAAGGAGACAAGTATATGAACTCTTACTTTCAGGTGTTTTTGTTTACCAGTCTCTGTTGCATAGGCTCCTCCAGGAAGCTCTTCTAGTTGAGAATAATTCTTGAGACTAGGCCTCACAATATTTTTTTGCAATACCTGGTGAAATTCTGTGTCATTCGGAAGGGAAATGGCAGCATGTAACAGTTAGACATACTTATTATAACAAAAAGTCCTCAAAAAACAAAAAACAAACAAACAAACAAAAAACCGTAAGGGTGTGGGGAGAGTCTAACAAGATGGTTCAGTGGATAAAGGTGTTTATCACCAAGTCTTACAACTTGAGTTCTGTCTCTAGTATTCACTTAGTGGAAAGAGAGAACTGCTGCCCTCTAATTGTTCTCTTACTTCCACATGTGTACCATGGCATATGAATGCCTGCACACATGCCACATGCATGTACACCATCATGAATATATAGACAGATAGTTGATAGATAGATAGATAGATAGATAGATAGATAGATAGATAGTAGATAGATAGATAGATAGATAGATAGATAGATAGATAGATAGATAGATGGAACCCTCAATCTGAAGGTGGCTTATCATTTTGGTTTTTTAGAGTCTTCCATCTAAAACACAAGAATTTTGTAACTCATCCCCCTCTTTGATAAAAATGAGGTAGTGAATTCATTCTCTTGGGGTCTCAGAGTCATTCTGTAGATCTGGAAGTTTTCTATTTTGACTCAATTCATGGCATGACTCCAGCCCTTTATTTGTTTGGCAAAAGAGATTATGCAAAAGTTATATAATGTGTATTTATGATGTTTAAATCATTTAGAAAAAGTGCCCTCAAGAGTTCAGTTGCCAAACTTTTTTACATATATATATATATTCAATTACCATAATTGATTAAGCATCTATAAAAATAAACACAGTCCTTTGTTATCTAAATATGTAGATGGCAGACAGACAGGAAATCTATGCAAACCAACACTTACCCAATTCCAAGGACAATAACTACTCATATTATAAGACCTCATCTGGGGAACAAGCTTATTATCATTAATACACCATGACCTCCTAGTTTTCTATCTTCTGCACAAGTGTGGTCTCAGTTAACCTTTCCAGAAACTGCAATGTGGACATGAAGCAAATTATTAGCTGATATTTACAGATGAACGACATTGGGAAAAGCAAGATGGGACACTGAAATTCCTACACCTAGTAATGGGAAAGCAGTTCATCGTCTCGTAGTCCAGGTGACATTTAAAAAACAACCTTTACATGCCCCCCAAGGTCTTCATACAAGCCCCTTGAGTTCATGCAGAATCTATAAAACTTAAAATGTACAAAAAGGATGGAACTGCCTTGATGATTGGGTATAGTTTGTTCAGTGAAGAAGACATTCCTATTGCTGAAATCATTTGTCATGATGAAGTCATCTGCTAGGTTGTGAAAGCTTATGTGGAGGCCATATGATAGGAAATGTGGGCAGTCTCCAAAACCTAAGTATGGCACTCAGTCAACAGCCAACAAAACACTGGATTGAGCTCTGCTGACAACCTGGTTGTGCTTGCTATTCCACATCCACACTTCTGGTGATAGCACAGCCTCGTTGAGACCTCAAGTACAGCCTTGTAAGTCCCTGAGCATTCACTTTCTACATTTCCATTTGCAGGTTAGAAGTACCCAGGCTCCTGACCAACAGAAACATAATGTGCATTATTTTAAGCTGGTTGATGTGTGGCTATTTGTTATATGACTAGAGAAAATTATTACTGAAACCAACCATAAAGTTATTTATAACTCCATCTTCCTCCCCTAGGTTTTCCTCAATGACAAGCTCGTTTGCAGGCAGACCACCAGTATTTACGGATGTGTGGAGGCAGTCCATCTGCAGAGAAGCTCTGAAAGCCATCCTGATCACATGATGGAATCTGCAGAGCCACAAGACAGAAGCATGTGGGCCGTCAAAGGCCAAGCTACTCTTCCACCTCTGAGCCGCTACCTGGGAAAGAAAAGGACTTCCACACCATTCATGAAGATAGAGTGAGAAATTGTAGAAACAGCTTCATCCACATGGCTTTATTTAAAGACAGATTACCAATGATAATGAGGCCAGGGCTACTTCATAAAGTCCTCAGACACACCCATTTATATATGAATGGAATCCAAGACTCAGCATCAAATCAGGTTGCCAAAAGGAGTTTCCCAGAGTGTAGACTGACCATCTATATGTACAGAGTGATTCACCTGAAAATCTCACAAGCAAAGGAAGAACCTCTAAAAGGTGTATATGTATGTATGTATGTATGTATGTATGTATGTATGTATGCATGTATCTATGTATTATGTATTATGTATGTATATTTGTGTATATATGTACGTGTGGTATGTATAGGCAAAATATATTTCTAGAAAGAAATGGACAGAGTTAAAAGAGAAGTCACAGTATTATTTCAGAAGACTGAATGGAAGCATGCCATCAAAGGAGTGAAATGTTGATTTGCCATTTGGTTGTGGAGCTTTTTGGCATTGGAAGACACGCCACAACATTCACTTGGTGAGAACTCCATTGTTCTCAGACTGTGAATGCCCAAGTTCACCCATTGATGAAGGCTGACATGAGCTCCATAACTGAGGTCAGCTCAGCAGTTTTCCAGTTTTTCCCAATGACCCTGAGAAGCCATTGGCCCTGTAGCTTGGAGCAGTTCATCTAGATTTAGTGTGAAATTTACTGCCAGCTACAGATGCTGTAGGGTACCTCCTTTCACCTTAGAGTTCAGACGTTGACGGGTAATAAATACTTAGATCTTTAAGTCATTGTATTTAAGCTATTACCTTTAAGTCATTAAGTCCCATGTGCTGAGAAGCTAGGCCCGCCTGATTTTGGTGAAGGTTTTGGTAAAACTATTTATGCCCATGGGTCTCAACATCATAGCCAAGAGCCAACTTATGATGCTTAAATACAGTTCCTTGCACAAGGCACAGTCCATGTGTTAACAGTGGTTTCCATCCGGAATTCCTTCCTCATGGCTGGCCTCCAGGCTGAAATGATTAATTTGGCATGAAGTCCAGCACTGTGCTGGCGGACCACATGTCAGATAAGAAGTTGGAACAGAAATGTGTCTTGGACCAAGATCGTAATGTGTCCTCCAGAGGTTGGAACCATCAAAGCTGTCCCCTGGTGGTGTCATCTGGTCTGAAGCCCCTTGGTCCTTTGAACTGAAGCCCTCATATTCATCACGACAATTGGAAGAGCCTCCGGTCACTTGAGGATTTCTTCTTGTTGCCATTGGCCTCGTCTACTGAGGGAGATGTGGAACCAGGCAGCCTAGATTCTTAGCAAAGACTACTTATGAATGTTAATAGATAAAGAATGTTCCTTCCAGAACTTAAAGAGAACAACAGCCTAAATTCTCACAAGCCATTACTGAATTCTTCCCTTAACAAAAGCCTGAAGACCCCACTCTAACTGCTGAGTTCTCCCATGTACAAACTTTATTTGGGGATATGGTAAGAAACATGGTTCAGTCTCTAAGAGCTGATAGAATGACATTCTTTTGTCTTCATAGAAGTATACAGTTCTCAGAAAACAGTACATTCAATTAAATTGTGCTTATTTCATGTAGCTATGTCTGACTTGCGGTCACAAGTTATAGATCCCTTCTTATATTCCTTTCATGTGAAAAGACTATTTTCCTGACTAGATGAATCAGAAACAACTAATACTAAGAAATAAATTGTACTGGAAACAGCCAGGGGAAATGACGAATTCTATACATGACTTTTATCTCTTCTTTAATGCTGTATACAAGGGTTACAAGCAAAGCTGATTAATCTTGGCAGCTGAGATTTTCAAAATTTGTACATGAAATACATTTGACCATACAATATAAAAGGGGAAGGATAGAAAGACCTTTGAGATGCATATGGAAAGGATTTAATGTGGATTTAATGAGATGTTAAGTGTAAATATCACAATTATAAAGTAACTACTAAAGGTAGAAAATAGAGAAAATATTATTTGGTCTGCTCAGGCTACTTAAACAAAAGACGACGGACTGGGAGCATTTTGCACAGTTCTGGAGAATGAACATCTAAGATGAGGAAGCAAATAGGATTGGTAAAAGTTTTGATACTGTGCTGTGGTGACTACCTTCTCCCTGTCTTCACATGGCTTCCTCTTGGTGTGTAAGCAGAGAGGACAACCTCTCCTCCTCCCTCGCTCCCTCCCTCCTCCACATCATGCCTCTTCTTTCAAGGGCCCTATTCCCATTAAGAGGGCCCACCTGTGACCTCACCTAAATCAAAGTGCATCTCAAATGTGTCATCTCCAATTATCAGGCTAGAGGTTAACGTTCTAGCATATGAATTGAAGTGACATAATTCAGTCCAGAAGACTTCAAAACAAGCAAACAAATGTAATGCAGGGCTGGGTAGCTCAGTATGAGAATACAAAGCCCTGAGCCCCAGCCCCAGCACTGAAAAAAGAAATAGAGAAAAATGTGCAAATGATTCAAAAGATGGCAAGTGATAGAACGTGGAAGAATGAAAACAAATGTCAAAATGATAGAACTACATCCAAACATATCAGGATTCACATGGAGTGAAGTCGTTTTGGAGATAAGGACACCCAGGTGTAACTTGATCACAGTACACAAATACAAGGGGCATAGCAACATTCCTGACCCTGACACCTAGATTCTAGAATGTGAAAAGCTCTCATCACGTTCTCCAAGTAGTCAGGTCTCAGGCCTACTCACAGAAGGGGTACTGGTGGCCATGTCAGAATCCAGAGGTCAACACACAAAGAGCCGATAGATTCCCTTGCTCCAAATGCCTGAATCCCTGAGATTCTGAGCTGAGCTCACCTCCTGGCTCTTAACTGGCTCACAGAAGTGCCCATTCCTAAAGGCCAGCCTTTGAAGACAGGAAGAAAGGGCTTCTCCAAGAGGCATCTTGCAGGCCCCTTGGAGTAGGTTCCAGAGGTTGTTACCAAGACCCAGCCAGAGAGTCTGGATGGAACTTCACAACAGCCTCCTGTGAGTAAAAAGCTGCCTTAGTATGGGCACGCTCCACCCTGCAATGCCCTATGCTGCCTTGTCTATTTCTTCATCCTTCAGACTGAGGGGAGAAAAGAACTCCCAAGACCTTCAACCATGATTTCAACAAGTGATAGGTTACAATCTGCCTAAGACAACATGAGACAGAGGTGCTGTTCTGGGTGGGACGCTCTGTAAGTATTCTCTCTCTGAGCCTAATTCAGGAAGAACCAGTTACCCCTGGACCACCTCCAGGAAACTATCAGGTGGGTGTGTTTCCTAGAACTGGCTACACTTCTCTAAATCCCCAGAGAATCGCTTCCTGTCAATCAGACTCAGAGTGAGTACAATAAAACCCCAGCATTCCTTTATAATAATAATAATAATAAATGCAAGTACCATCTGTCATGCATCTAATTGGCAGGCGAGGTAGCTTTTATTATTCTTTTGATAATGCTAGTAATGACTAGCATAGTGTGCCAGCCCCTGTGCTAAGAACCTTCAGTGAATTCTTTCATGAAATCCTTCCAGTAAACCTGTGTGGCAGGTAATATGATTTCCCATTTCTTAGTAAGAGGTCTGAGGCTCAAAGAAAGGAATCAACAATACAAGCAAGTAAGACAGAGGGCAGAACTGGAGGCTAATTCTGTCTCACCGTGAAAGCTTATTCTGGTAGCAACATCCTAAAAGATGGCAGCAGTATGCTAGTATGTTGTTTACAAACTAAGAATATTTATACTTACTCTTTGACAGCTTCATAGTGCATGTAATATATGTTGCTCATTTCTCCCCCAACTCTTCCCTCTAACCCCCAGACTTCCCCCTCATGACATATTCTCCCCCCACCTTCATGTGCATTTTTTAAAGATTTATTTAATGTATATGAGTATGCTGTTTTCGTGCACACCAAAAGGGGGCATCAGATCCCATTACAGATGGTTATGAGGCACCATGTGGTTGCCATGAATTGAACTCTGGACCTCTGGAAGAGCAGCCAGTGCTAGAAGAACAGCCAGTGTTCTTAACTGCTGAGCCACCTCTCCAGCCCTCTTAGCATTTCTGATACAGGGAAAAATATTACCATCAGAAACCCCCAGTAAGGGCTGGAGAGGTGGCTCAGTAGTTAAGAGCACTGACTGCTCTTCCAGAGGTCCTGAGTTCAAATCCCAGCAACCACATGGTGGCTCACAACCATCTGTAATGAGATCTGATGCCCTCTTCTGGTGTGTCTGAAGACAGCTACGGTGTACTTATATATAATAAATAAATAAATAAATCTTAAAAAAAAAAAAGAAGAACCTGATATCTTAAAAGAAAGAAGGACGGAAAGAGAGAGAGAGAGAGAGAGAGAGAGAGAGAGAGAGAGAGAGAGAGAGAGAGAGAGACCCAGTAAAGTGAACCCATGAGGAAGAGCAAACTAAAAGGGAAAAGACCTCATCCTTGGTGGGTAGAAAGGGGGCTCAGTATATAAAACCATGGCCACCTGAGTTTGGATCTGATGGACCAATCAGATTAGCTGAAGTCAAGCTCTTGCCTCTTGCATACCTCTTAACCATTGCAAGATGGCATAGCCAGCCAGCCCTCAACAGACATGAACTCCTCAACCTTGGCCTGTCCACCTTTGAGAGCTATAAAAAAGAAATCTGTTTGATTCCATTACAGCTGTCCAGAGTAGACCAAGACAATCCCTGCTGATTTGGAGCAGTCTGAGACAAAAATGGCGCCATGATGCTTTCCTGACCAAATGCTTTCACAGCACCCACGAGCTCATGAGAGACAGCTCACAGTCTCTAACCAGGCCTCTGTTCTTCCCTTAGTTCTTACTGACTTGACCCCATTCTGTTTCTTAGGGGACAACATATGCTTTCTCACATTTGGACCTGCACCCGAACTCCTCTTTTTGCTAAGAATGTTCTGGTTGCACATCTGTCTGTCCTTTCCCAGCCAATCTTAGGTTTAACCCTAGTCACTTGCATCTGAGGCTGCGTTTGGTGTGTTTGTGAGTGCTTCCTTTGTCTTGCTGGCTGTTCTATACTCATATATTTGTTCATGTCCCCATTAGGCTGCAAATGTTTGCAAAGATGTGAAACTTGTTTGCTTTGTTCAGAGTGCTGTCGGATAAGACCTAACACAAAAGATGCTCATTGGATATGGAACCTGATGGTGGCTAGTTATAGTCATGCAGTGTCATTCTCTGGATTGTGGATAGCATAGTTTAACTAGAAATTCAATATTGCTGAAAGACTTGGGTTTCTTTGTGTGTGCACAAAGGGTCTCCCCCTGAATATGTAGCTGGGCTGCTGTCCAGCAAGCCCTGGATCCTATCTCCGCTATCTCCACGGTTCTGGGTTATAGGTGGAGGATTAGACACACTGGCTTAGGCGCATAGGTGATGTTGGGAACAAACTACCAGGAGCCCCAAATGGGTTGAAGTAGAGAAAAATGCAAATAAGACAGAGGATAAAAAAATGTGATAATGAGATTCCCATAAAAATAGGAAAGAAGAGACGAAAAGGAAATGGAGGGAAATTGTACTTAGATCAGAATCTGAAAAGGTTTAGGTACCTAGCCATGAGCAGCAAGGGATAAGCGACTCCAAAAACTGGTCTCAGAGTCAGCAGAACTGCCTTAGGTTCCGTATTGTGTTTAGGAGGGTTTTGGGATATAGTTGTTGATGTCACTGTCATTTTTACTGTGACAGGGCCTTAAAGTGCTATGCAGCCAAAGATGGCCTTGAACTCCTCATCCACCTACCTCTACCTCCTGTGTGCTGAAATCAGAGGCTAAACCCACCACATCCGGTTCATGCTGTGCTGAGAGCAAACTCAGGGTGCTTTCACACTTAGCAAGCATTCTACCAACAGAGCTATAGCCCCAGACTGTTGGCTGTTTCTAAGACATCTTTGTTGATCGCATGCAATACAAGTAACCTTTTGACTATGTACAATTTAATGTAGTTTGTTACTGTTATATTCAGAGAATTGTATAGTTGGGCCTATCAATTTAAGATCGTGTTTTTCATTGCCTCAAAAGGAAACCCAGTATCTTCTAGCTGTCATCCTCCACGCCCATCCTCTCCAGCTATTATAGAAAACCACTAATCTACTTTCCATCTCCATGGATGACTCGTCCATTCTGGGCATTTTATACAAATGGAGTCATACAGAATGTGGTCTCTAGTGACTCATGTATTTGTTTTAGTATAATGTTTCCAAGTTTCATTCAAGTTGTTAACATCTGACAGTATGCCATTCCTTTCGATTTCTAAATATTACTCACCTGTACAGTTCCACACTTAATTCATTAAGCAGGAGGAGGGCACCATTATCTCTCATGGGAGCAACTGCCTACCTTTGTCCTATTGATAGTCTTGGAGCCCATCATACAATATGACTGTACCCTCAGAACTTCTCCTTACTCACGTTATTAATCCAAACACACAGCCTAGTAAGGAAGACTCTTTGTAGTTCATGCCCAACACATATCCAAGTTTCATTCTACTGTATTTCTGGCAATTCCTCAAATGTATCTTGTTCTCATGTGCCTTCATAATTTCCCCCAGGAGAATCATGAGACCAGAGTCATCTTTGTCAGTTTTTCTCATTAATATGTCCCAAGCACCTAGAAGAATGTCTAGAATGAAGTAGTTGCTCAGTAAATACCAAGCCTGTAAATGTTTTCATTTAAGTGTGTAGATAGTCTCAAAGGTTTTTCAAGTGATTCTCTCTCCACTATTAAGGTTTTTAGGTAACTCCCTCACCTTGAGTGTGGCCTGAACTAATGACTTGTTTTCTTATTTAGTTTCGACTATTTCTATCTGGAATGTTCTTGAAACTCATTATGTAGCTGTATAGATAACCTCAAACTCTTGATCCTCCTGCTTGCACCTCCTTAATTCTATAGTCCAATCATCACTACACCTACTTGTCCCACCTCCACCTCTATTGAACTTCATTATGCAGTCTGAGTTAGCCAATAGACAGACAGACAGATACATAGATACATGGATAGATAGATACATAGATACATATATCATTGATAGATGATAGATAGATAGATAGATACATACATACATACATACATACATACATACATACATACATAGATACATAGAAAGATCCCAGATTGACCTCAAACTTAGGATCTTCTTGCCTTAGCCCGAGGGTTGGGATTATATGTATATACCTACCATCATAGTCAGATTTTAATAACTTATCTCTAACTGACTAAATCTTAGCTACAGGATGTTACATTCAAGACATTATATATCATCTTGTGCTCCCTCAATTGCTCAGGCTAGAATAATCATGCTGCCATCTTGTGTGGAGGCCTGCCTGCATGGCTCAGTGAAGAACTAAGGCTCTAACTCCAGCAGCCCATGAGACATTCAGGGCCTCAGTTCTACAGCCTGTAAAAGGATGCAGCCTGCCACATTTGTAAACACACGAGTTGCTCTCCCAGCCTCTAGTTGAATCTTGAGATGAGACTGAGCCCTGAATGTCAACCTGACTACATTCTCATGAGTGACGTAATGCCAGAAACATCTGCTAAGCCACTGGGATTCTCGACCCACAGAACCTGTAAGAAAATGCTTACTCTAAGCTATGCAGAAGTAAACAACTAACAGATTTAAGTGTAAGAGTGGAGTGCTTACCTGACAAAAGTCTAGAATGTGGGATTGACCTTAGAACAAGGCAAAAAAGTTTAAGCAATACTAAGAAGTGTTTAAATCACACTTAGGGCTAATGAACACAAATGAGCAAAGTGCTTGTCACACAAGCATGAGAGCCTGAGTTCGGATCACTGGTACCCATGTAAATAACCGGGCTTTGTAGCACATGCCTGTCACCCCAGCACTGGAAGACAGTCTAGCCAATCAGTGAGCTCCAGGTACAGGGAGAGACCTTGTCTCAAAAAACAAGATAGAGAGTGGAAGACAGCTAATATTGACTTCTAATTTTCACAAGCATGCATACATACATAAATGCATGCAAACAAGTATTCAAAGACACCTAAACAAATAAATAACTCCTTGAAGAGCACAGAATTTTGGACTTTAAGAACATAGGAATCAAAGAAAACATTACCGGAGGCTGAGAGATGGAAAGTTGTTGTTCAGCAGAAATCTCGGCAACACTCTCTGCTGTAGTTATGCAGGAAGTAGAGTAGAGCTAGCAAACTGCAATGTCTCCTTAAGAATCTTCCCAGGTAAAGCATTAAGAATCCATCCTGCTTCTTCCTACTGCTTACAATAAAATGTGAGAGGAGAGGGCCAAACTGGGGAATGGGCCATCAAAAAGATGGAGCTAGGGCTTAATGATTCTGAAAGCTCTCATCTCCCTAGATTGTAAACACTCCTGAAAGGTAGAAAAAAAATGTATAAGCAAAGATCAAACCCAGGACAGTGCCTAGAAAACATGGTCTGTAAATAGAGCAGGGATGTGGGCAAGCCGCAGCCACAGCCCCACCTGGTAGCCTAGTGGACAGCAGGATCCCAACTGGTAGCTCCCAGATTCCTGGCTGAATTAGTCAGAGTTCTGTAAAGTACCAGAACTAATGCAATGAATATATATATACATATATATATATATGAATATATAAGTATATATGAATATATATTATGGAATATATTAGAATGACTTACAGGTTGCAGCCCAACTAACCCAACAATGACCAGCTGTGAGTGGAAAATCCAAAAACCTTGTAATTGCTCAGTCCCAAAATGCTGGGTCTTTCGGCTGGCCTTCTGTATAGGCTGGAGTTCTGAAGAAGTAGGCTCCAGTGTATGTGCTGGTAAAGAGAGTGCAAGCAGGCGAAGAACAAATGAGCCCTTCCTTCTTCCAATGTCTTTATATAGGTATCCAGCAGAAGGTAGGGTGCAGAATAAAGGTGTGCCTCAAGGTCTGGTTTAAACGCATGTGCCAAGCAAAAGCATGTGTCATCCCACCTCAAGATTTGGATCTTCCAGCCTCAAAGTCCAGATCACAGGCTTGTCCTCCATTTCTGGATTGTACTTCATTCCAGATATAGTTTAGTTGACAAGCAAGAAAGGCCATCACACTGACCAACAGGATTATGTGATAAGGGGAGCTGAGTTCAATGTTCAGTGCTAAGTATGGGGGGGGTGATTCATTACACAGCAATGGCACACATATATAAAGCTTCTACACAAATGGATACTACAGGGAGAGGAGTGTTTTAAACCAAAGCCTGAGCTAATATGAGCAAAAGTCAGCCTTCTTCTCCCTGATACATACTAAGTACTTGGACTGTGTATTAGTGGCATGAGAGAGAGAGAGAGAGAGAGAGAGAGAGAGAGAGAGAGAGAGAGAGAGAGAGGACTTGTATGGCATCTGGTGGCTGAACTTATGGGATAGTTGTTCCTAGAGGATTATGTAGGAATTTTTCCTAGCTAGTCAGTACCAAAAAAGGCAAAACATTGCTCATTTCTTGACCTCAGCCTTTAGTATTCTAGGTGAGTTAGTGAGGACGCTAGGTTCCTCCTATGACTGGACTATGGCTTTGAAATTGGCCTTTCTTCCAATCCCCTATACCAACAGCAAACTTAGTGATTCAGCTTAGGCTCCATGCCAGAAATAAAGATAGATGAAATTGTGAGTTGGAGGAAAAGTTCTTTTCACTGATCTCTTCACTTCTAGGATGAAGGTCCTGGTATAGACACCCGACAGGAAGCCCTAACACAGATAGGTGAAAGGAGGGAGGGGCACATGGGGATCCTGGCTTCAGAAAAACCATAAGAGATGATCTCACTTAACTTACTCCTCCGTATTCCCACATCCTCCGACACTGGCATTAATACCCCTCCATGCTAATCTGGGTCCACTTCAACTTCTCTTTCTTGAATCCATACAGCTCTTACTAACACAGCAGAAGTTCCCTTCACTGCTTCTCCTTCTTCACCAGAGAGCAAGTCCTGCAAACCACATTGGAAGCACCTCACATGTCCAGAGACTCAGCCTACATTTTCCAAGAAATGACAAAAAAAAAAAAAAAAAGCAACCATGTATACTAGATATTAGTGGAGGACAGCCATAGTACAGGACCAAGCAGAAGCAGTGATGCTGTGCTTCGTAAGAAAGAGACAACGCAATCCAAAATGCACCTCCTTTGTCCTTTCATCACTTCATCTTGGCCCTCCAAGCTAGGGCCTCCATGCTCTAGTAAGAACACACTAGAATACATGCTGCAGCTCAGAGAGGCAACAGCTGAGCTTCTCACTAGGCCTGAGCAAGGAGGGGACCAACATTCACAAGAACTTCAAGGCAGTCTCTAACCCTGCTTCAGGCAGAGGAGTCAAGCAGGGGCTGGATGTCTAAAACAGACAGAGTCAATAGAAATAAACAATCAGGAAGTGAAGCTAATGGTGGACAGAGGGCGTGGAGAAATGAAGGCTTGTTTCCCTGTTTCTCATCCAAACTATTTCTAGAGAACAACCTTTGGTGTCATGCTGAACTCCAGTCCCACTGACATGACTTGACACTATAAACAAGGGTCGGGATGCTCCCTTATTGATTTGTCCCATGCCTCAATAACATTTTCTATCTAAAGTCCCTACCAGAGCCAAAGGCTCATAGCAACCTACTAAAGTGTACTGCTATTATTGGCTGCTGTTGCCTGGTCTTTGTGAGCCTATCACAGTGGAGAAAATTACAATAATCATCCTTGATGGGGTGGTGTTTGTCATTTCCCATCCTGTCATGTGTTCAGCCATCTGAAGATGGTTTTATTGTGAGTATTGATGTCCCTTTTGAAATGAGAACAGAAGGGGGAAAGAAGTGCAAACAAGGGATGTGTGAGGAAAGGAATGGGAGGGAAATTTACACTGATCTATACATACTCGGAAGAGGGCAGGGGCAGGTGTTGTACGAACTTTTGTGGGGGAGATCAATAAACATCTGTATTTCCCAGGTAGAACACCAATAACATAAAAAACAAAACCAAAAGTAAACAAAAGCAAACAATACCAATAACAATACCACTCAATTCTAGCTTGATGAAACAGTTAATTAGAATTACTTACCAGAGAGAGTGAAGAGTTGACAATGTACACTATTAAAGAGAAGAATCTCTTGGAGACTCCAGCAACTATTAAGGATCTACACATTCCTGTGTATGGGGGAGTTCACGTGAGACCCAGGTCCCCTTCATGATGGAAAGTTAACAAGTTCAGTCTTGTTCAAACATCTCATTTGAGTAATTATAGATGTTGACATTTCGAGAGGGCAATGTCCAAGCTGTGCCTGGAGGACAGACAGCATTCCACAGCATCAGAGAAAATAAATCACAGCCCCAAAGAATGCAGACCAGATATGCTTATATCTTCCTTCAAATTCTAGGGAAAATGAGCAAAACACCCAGGAGGGACTCTGACAGAGGGAGGATACTGGAGTCAGAAGTGCCTTGAGCATCTGTTTCCCTAGACCTCAGTTTTCCCTGCTTCAAAGTGGGTTTAGTATGGACACCTACAAAGTGGTAATAGGCTGAAGCTCAGGTTAATTGGTAGGAGTGAAAAGGCTTCTAAATATGAATGAATCCACTCTTACTACTATTATAAAGAACTATCTAGAAAGCTTTTCTCCAATCTTCCTTACCATCTTGAAAAATATCTCAAACCACATATTTCTCTTTCCCTATCCTTTCTGCAGTAGTTAACACTTTCTCCCTAAGAGCTGTTATCTAGGCTGCCTCTTTAGGTCATGGGTTCAAGCTCAAGGACCAGGGCCATACCTTACCCCGGGCTTGCCAAGAACTAGTCTTAGTGGGCTTTCAGTAGAATACAGTAGGCATTCAATATGTGCTTATTACATAAAGACATACAACACCTCTGATTTCTTCAGCCAAACACCAGTCCAGACAGACGAAAAGAACACCAAGAGACATGTGGGCATTTCTCTTGATGCCCTCACCCCTTTGCTACACCACTGGGGTCATCTGGATTTAGAATAAGAATAACACAAAACATACTTTGAAACTAGCATTTAGGAGGATGCCTTGCATTTTTAAAGGCCAAAGGAAAAACACAGCATAGTAATTTGGGGCTAAGAGCAGCTGGTGATGTTTCAACATGTGGAAATAACCACAGGCAAGGAATTGGACAGCTACCATGGAATCAATCCACAGGCCCTGGGGAGGGGGAGGTGAATCCAGATGCCGAACTGGCCACATGGTCTTGCCCTGCTGCAGAACTTGTCATCACAGCACCAGCCTGGTATGACCAACTGGGCTTTTGCTGGCCAACGAGAGGTCAGTGTCACTCAAACTTGGATAAATAAACCTGGACAGTACACTCTAACCCAAAATTTGAGCCAAGCATTCTATCTGGCCAAGCTAACTGCCCTGTAAGTGTGTTTAAAAAATAGTCTTGGGAGGAAACATTGACTTTTAATATATGGTGCTGAGACAACTGGGTAGCCATTTTGAGAGAGTTAAAATTAGATACACATCTCACGCATAAAAGCAGACATGAAATTATTGAACATCTACATATTGTTAAAAGTGAAGCGATAGTTTGAAGGGAAAAGATGTGTGTGTTCTTTTATGGTCTGGGAATAGGTAAGGGCTTTCTGGTTATAATTCAAATATTCAACAATAAGATTATCTTAGTTTGGTTTCTATTGCTGTGATGACCAAAACTAACTTAGAGGAAAAGGATCACCATCAACCCTTAAGGGAAGCCAACACAGGAATCGAGTACAAGACCTGAGAGCAGAGGCAATGGAGGAATGCTGCTTACTAGCTTGCTCCCCATGACTTGCTAGAGCTGCTTTCTTTCTTTAATTAAAATATAAGTGCATCATTTCCCCCTTTCCTTCTCCTCCCTCCAATGTATTTTGCTCCCCATTTGCTCCCTCTTGAAATCATGGTCCCTTTTTCTTTTGTACTGTTATTTCTTCCCAGGGAGAGCACCTCCCACAGTGAACTAGGCCATGCCACCTCCTGGCCTCAGGGGTGGACACATTGTTTACTGACCAATGTTTTCCAATGAGAAACAGAGGTGCCTGCATGTATTTCCCAACATGAATGAATCATGGTATTTGTTGTGCCCTTTATTCTGTGAGTGTTCAGCCATCTGTCTTCTATTACCTCAAACTCTCTGGTGATGTACCCTGTCTGTATGTCACGTCACATGAATGTACAAACACCTGTAGTTCCCTCTTGAGATTATTCTTCCCTACTGCATAGATTTCCTGTTGGCATGTGTTGTGTAATCATACATCCTGAGTCTTCTGTTCTTTTATTTCTGCAGGCATTTGACACAAGTCTCTTCAATTGCAAATCTTTACTTTCTTGATCAACAGGAGATTGTCTAGAGAAGATGTAGAATATAAACTTGAACAATTCTGAGCCTGTGGAAAAGCAGCTTCTCTTCTCTTCTCTTCTCTTCTCTCCCTCCCTCCCTCCCTCCCTCTCTCTCTCTCTCTCTCTCTCTCTCTCTCTCTCTCTCTCTCTCTCTCTCTCTTTCTCTCTCTCTCTCCCCTCCCTCCTTCCTTCCCTCCCTCTTTCTCTCTCTCTCCCTCCCTTCCCCCCTCTCTCTCTCTCTTTCTTTTTCTCTTCCCCGCCCCCCACCAGTTTGCCTGACTATTGCAGATACTAAAAAGTGGTATGATGGGTGGTCATTTTTATGACTTTGCAGGGAAAACTGTGTGGATTGATTCATGGACGGGAAGTTGCCCATGGTATTTAGACAGCAGTGGAAGCCTATATCTTTATGTATAACAGACTACAGCTAGACTTGGGCATTTTATAGCTTGGCTTGATTCATCTTCACATCCGAAAGATACAACTGTCCTCATCAAATGCTTACCATACACTGATCCCTCAGAAAACTATTTCAAAGCCTCCGTCTACTCTGTGTTGAGACCACACATTGACCCTGGTGATTCATTTGTTTCTTGATGAACCAAGTCAGTTTGTTATCATTTTGCCCCTTGATGTCACCTCAAAGAGAAGTCACATCAGATGGTCTGCTGGAAATGTCTCCAAACACAAACTGTGTAGTGCACAGAATTAGCAGACGCTTCTTACAAGAATAAATGGTTGAATCTGAAAAATAAGTAAGAAAACAATTCCCACACTTGCACCTCCACCAAGCTCCTGGTTCATTCAGTTTCCAGGCTTCTCACCTGAGCAGAGCCACAAAGGGTTCTTGATGTATCCTCAGTGTAGCATCTGCTAGAGGTGCCACTCTTTTTAAAGATAATATTCCACGGTAAGGATCTATCTCATTCTGTTTACCCATACATTCTAGTTTCATTTCTGTTGCTATGGTTAAATTTAGCAACTTAAGAAAGGAAGATTTTTCTCTTAGCTTACCATCCCAGATTATATCAGCTTACCATCACTTCAAGGGAGTCAAGGCAAGAACTTGAGGCAGTTAGTCTCATCACATACTTTTAGTCAAAAATGGAGAGAAATACACGCTCATCAGTGTTCAGCTCACTCTCCACATACATGGTTCAGGATTCCCCTACCTAGAGAATGGTGATACCCACACTTGGCTGTATCTTCCCACATTATAAACAATCGAGACAACCTGTCCCATAGATGCAGCCATAGACAGTCTCACATTGAAGTTCCCTTCCGATATGGCTCTAGATCGTATCAAGTTGAAAACTGAAAATACCATACTATATATTTTCCTATAGGTGCCCAGGCTACTTCCACCTTTTGACTAGGATGGTAGTGTCTTTATGAATTTGGAGTGCACCCATATCTAAATTGCTACTTTTGATGCTTTTAGATGTGTGCCCCAGAATCAGAGGCTGTACTACATGGTCATGTTAGCTTTCATTTGTTGAGAAACCATGCTATTATTTCCCACTATAGATACATCATTTGATGTTCTCGTCCATGCACTTATAAAGCAATTTGTCTCCAGCTACAGAGGTGCCCAGTGTGACTGTAAAATCTGATATGAAGGCATAACATTAAATGGAGTATTCAGGAGACAGAGAGAGATACCAACCATGACTCAGATGTCAGTATGCCACAGCAGACAGAGGTGAATCCAGGAAGAAATGAATGACAGTGCTAGTGGACTTTGGGGAGCATTGGTAAGGACAAGGCTCAGGGACTGCCCATTGGAATGGAACATTACTTTATTCCAAGCAATGGTCAATAGCTTTTTTTTTTCTTTAGAAATCCATCCTTTAAAACAGCTTTAAGCACCAAGGTTTGCTTAACAAACACATGCCATATTAAAATATATACTAACTTACTTCCTGTGGACTTACCAAAAACCAAAATTAGAGGCTCAGAAGATGACTAACATCTGAAGACTCGTAACTCAATTTTCATATATCCAATCCCTATTTAAAAAAACAAACACGAATGGGTATTATTACCCCTTATGTGGTCCAGGGTGCAGAAGAGCAGGGAGTAAATCTTATGACCTCAGTTCTCTCTGAGGGACTCAGAATGGATGATCAGATCTCAGACACCGAGGATAGTTCATGTGCTCATTGACAGGGAAATGGGGCATTAAAAGTGTTTGTGCAATGGTATAGGCTGACAGGAGTTAGAGGATGATGGGAAACTTGGCTAGAGGAGAGAAAGGAAATTTGAGGAGAATGGATGGATGTTGGCCATTCAAACATGCCAAGACCCCTGAAATCAATAACATCAGGAATTAACACTGTGTTGCTTGGTTGTCAACTGGCCTCTGAAGAGTCGTGTGTTAACACTTGGTCTCTGGCTGATACTGATGTGTTGGAGAGGTCTTGGATCCTTTATGAGGTGGGTCTGCCTGGAAGAAGTGGATCTCTGGGGTTTGATAGTCCAGACTTGGTTCCTGCCCTGCCTCTGCATTCTCATCTGCCCAGATGTGAGCAAGCTCCTGCCACCACAGTAAAGGTCCACTCTAGCCACCACACGTTCTCTACCACGATGGAATAACGATAACCTCAAACTGTGGCATAAATAAACCCTTCTTCCCTTGAGTTGCTTTTTCTCAGATATTTGGTAACAGATGAGAATACAAACACCAATAGATAGTATGGACTTTGGTGAGAATGACAGCTCAATACTGTCTTATCAATTGTAACAAGTGTGCTACCCTAATTAAAGAAGTTAGCAACAGAGTAAACCTGGCACTAGGGTAGAGTGATAGAGTAGGACTCAGGCTTTCTGCTCAATTTTCCTGTAAAGATAAAGCAAAAAAAAATGCAATGTATTTTAAAGTGTGTATACATAAGCACTGCTTCCTGTGGTTCCTTACCTCCCATGCTGAAGTATGGCCCAGTAAAGGCTCTGGAAACTCCTCTCACTTCTTTAAGGACTCTCTTAGAGGAAGGCCTAGCATCTTACTGTTTCTCTCTCTGCCAAGTCTTCTGTTGGCAGCCAATGGGACCCCAGCCCCCATTAGTTCATCCTGGACTCAAATAAATATGTTCTCTCCACATCTCTCTCCCTCTCAGAGAGGATCCTGCCAACATGCCAGTTAATGTGGACTTGTAGCTGTTTAGCCAGAATTAACTTCTAGGATGTATGAACTTCAGGAGCAGAGCTCATGTGGTCTACACCTCTACAGAGAAGGTAGTGCTTGTTTGCTCTGCCCTGCGCCTTACACAGGGTGTATTCCTTAGGAGTCTGCTGAGAAGAAGTCACAACTAAAGCAAAGCGTGAGTCTCAAGTCCTGGTCCTCCAATAAAAGACCAGGAGAGAGGCACCCTAAAATTCTACATAACTTGTTATAATGCTGCCCATTTTACAGATAAGGAAACTAAGCTTAAGTGGACAGAAGTAACTTATTAGAGATCCTCAATTGAAGACTCTCCTCTACCAGGTGGGCCTGTAAACATAGCTATGAGATGTTTTTATTCTTTTTTATGATATATTTTCTTAATTGCTTATTGATGTCGGAGGACATCTTCATTACTCTATTGCCATGACAAAAACATCACGACCAAAGAAACACATACAGAAAAGCATTTAATTTGGGGCTTGCTCACAGTTTTAGAGGGTGAGTGCCCCGCCACCATGATGGGAACCATGGCAGCAAACAGACAGACATGGAGTTGGAGCAGTAGCTGAATACTTACTTCTGATCCATAAGCAAGAGCCAGAAAGAAAGGGAGCTGGGAGGGAACAGTGTAGGCTTTTAGAACCTTAAAGCCCACACACACATCCTCCAAGAAGGCCACATCTCCTAATCCTCTTCAATAGCTCTACCAACTGGGGACCACTCATCCACATATCTGAGTCTGTGGGAGCCATTCAAATCACCACAGAGAGTCACATGTGTTGGACCATATTCGTAGCTATCTTCCACCATCATGGGCTGCAGGTTGGACATGTCTGGACCATGATGTTACACAGCCTCCAGTGTGATTTTCCACATCTACATAATTAATTCCTTCCTCCTGAAGAAGTTCTACACAAAATATCAGAGCGTTATCTTGGCTATTAACTTTGTAAATAACAGAAACTAGAAAAGCTGATGTATATATGTCCTGGTTGTCTTTCTGTGATAAACACCAAGACCAAAAATAATCTGGGGGAGTAGAGGTCATTTGGCTTATACTTCTATGTCACAGTCAATCACTAAGGGAAATCAGGAGAGGGACTAAAGCAGATACTGTGGAGGGATGCTGCTTAGTGGCTTGCTCCCTCTGGCTTGTGCAACTACTTCTCTTATACATCCCAGGCCTACCTGCCTAGGGACAGCACTACCCACAGGCTGGCCTGGACCGTCCTACATCAATTATTAATCCAGAGAATGCTCTACCGAGAGATGCACAGGACAGTCTAAAAGAGGCAATTGCAGCTCTATCTTTCTATCTGGTCTAGTTTGTATCATGCTGGCAAAAAAACAACCAGCCAGCCAGCACACTGTGTGTGTACATTGAAATGAAATAAAGCCAATCCTCCAAATTACACAATGGAACCATGATAAGATTAAAAGGAGCATTTTTTTTTCTTCTTTATATTGTTATCTTTTCTTTTTTCAGTTGTCCACAAAAAAGACTTTGTTCCTTTCCTAATCATGAAAGCAGCCACTGGGATATTTTTAATAACATCCAGGCAAAGATTGGTAAGCACAAAGGAAAGAGAGATGTACCTGTATCCCCTCCCCTTCACTTTCATCTCAGGACATGAGCTGGGAAAGGAAAAGGCAGCAGCTATTCACCATTGTCCCACGGTGACATCACAGAAGGATGACTCAGAAGTGGCTTCCGCGTCCCAGACAGGAAAATGCATGAGAGGGAAGCAAACCACTCAGACCTGCTCAGCACAAAATCCTCATTCCCAGGGGAATGTGGGTAGCAGGCAGCAAAGCTGGGAAGGGTGACAGCGTGCTCTGACCCTGAACTTCACATGGACGAAGTCTCCTAATTAGTCATAGCAATAGCCAAGAATTCTAGGCAAACGGGTGAACTAAATGTATTGTGAACCAACCCAACCACGTTTAGAAGTCACAGACCCACCGCAGCCCAGCTTCCCGCTGCTGTACCTGTAGTAAAAAAGTGATCAGAAACATTCAGTGTTGTGATTTCTCTTGCTTTTGGCCTCCCACAGTCCTAATCAAAACTAGGACCCTGGGAGCCATAATGGTAACAGTATCTCTTGCATTCCTTGACCAGTGTGTATTGCTCATTTTCAGGGTCACTGTATCTCAGGTTTTCTTTTCCCGTCCTTTGTGGGATTGTCAGATTAAAGGATCTTCCTTACCTTAACCAGTTAGTGGGCATTGAGATCAATTAGAACCATCAGATATTCAAGGCTTTTCTTCAGCCCTTGTGGAGCCAAAATGGTTCAGTTTTGAGGCTTTCTACAGCATTCCCCAATAGGAGCTCCCCAGCATCCCTCTAAGAAAGCCTTCTGTATTTACAGAAAGCAAAGTCCTGCTTCTGTGGCTTGTGCCAGAAGAAGACACATGTACTATTAATCATCAAGGGGAAACAAATATGTAAAATTGATAGGAATAATTGGCACTGACTTGAATGTTACTAATAATCTTTGGCTTGCCCATCAAATCCTTCTTCTTAAGCAATCGGCTACTCAGAGGGGTTCACTGACATACCTAAGCCTATGAACAAAGTACATGTTCACTCAGATGACCTTTCACTTAAATCTTTAGGCTCCCAGATCAGAGCTCTTCACCCTGGAAAGGACATGCTATGGCATCACCTCGCCTACTAAGTTCTCTCTCTCTCTCTCTCTCTCTCTCTCTCTCTCTCTCTCTCTCTCTCTCCCCTTCCCCCCCTCCTCTCCTGTCCCCTCCTCCTCTGCCCACCCCTGTCCCCTGTGCTGATAGAACTAGGAAATATTCAGGGTTACCCAGCTGTCTTACAAGTTCCTCAAAGGCCAAAAGAAAGCACGTGTTCTGTCTGTTCTTTTAGGGGTCAGAACCTCCTAAGCCACATAGCATGAGCAAGCAGGGAAGAGGAAAACACCTACAGCCCCTCAGCATGATGGTTCAAATAACTCTGCTAGAGGCTGAGGTACTGTGAGAAGAAAGCAAGACATAGCTTCAACCTTTGTGAAACTTCTATGCTAATGAAGGTTCTATAGCAGTGGATAAAAGAACATTTAGTGGAAAACCAGACAAAAGATCTGGAGGAGCCTTTTAGACAGGTGGTGAGAGCACATTTTAGCAAATTGGAATGAGGATATATCAGGAAGCCACCTGGGCAAGAGTTTGAAGGCTGGAGAAGAGTGAACACACTATAAGGACTTCAAGCACGCCCTAGGGACAACCAGAGGCCAGAGCTGGCTGAGGAATGCTGTGGCCATCAGGGAAAGGATATAAATCAAAAAGAACCATGGGAAAGACTTCATATTTAGTCCCAAGTATGATAGAAGAACAGTGGGAGAAAGCAAGGAGGAGACAAAGGCATGAACTGACTTCTCTTCTAAAAAACCATTCATTCTCACAAATTCCCAACACACGATAATAGAAAAATCAAATGAGATACATTTATGCAGAGGAATGTTCTACTGCAAAGAGAATAACATAAAGCTAGGCCAACAAAACAGAGTGGTATTGCCATAAAAATGGACTTGTAACCTAATGAAGAAGAGAGGTCACAGAAATAAAGCTTTTTTATGGCCAAGGGTGTCTAGCACACTCGGCGGAGAAAAAGAAGTGTTTTCACTAAAGGAGGCTGTGAAACAGACATTCCCAGAACCCATGTGATAGAAGAACCAGGTCCCTGAAATTGTCCTCGAACCTACATGAACATACATGTATGTATATACACACATACACACACTCACAATAATATAGTGTGTACATATTTGCACACACTATAAATAAATGATAAATAATAAAAAGTAAAATGTATTAAAAACAAATTTTCTTTTCCACAAGAAGAATCTGTAAGAACTGGATCCCCATAGCTTGTAGTTGGATTGTAGGAGGGATGTAAATTTATACACCATGAAAAACAGTGATTCCTCAGGAGCTCATTTCTAAAAAAAAAAAAAAAAAAAAAAAAATTACTAGGGCATACAATGGTTCCACTTCTGAATATTTACACTGAAGGATTGAAAGCACCATCTTGAAGAGATTTTCATGTCCTGTCAAGAGCAGCATGATTCACAATGTCCAAATGGAAGCAGTGACCGACTGTTCATGAGTAGATAGGTTAATAAAATATGGATATACACAGTTCAATATCCAGGTTTTAAAATAAATGTTTTCTTTTATGTAGATATGATACAACCTGGGTGAAAGTGGATGACGTCATGCTAAGTGGGATAAGTCAATCACGAGAAGACAGCTGTGTGGTTGCACTTCTGTGAGATGCTTGCAGTCAGCCTCATAGAGGCAGAGTGCAGTTGTCAGGGGCTCGTGGGTTGACGAGCTTGTGTTCTGTAAGATAGGGGATCTGGTGATAGATGATATGGAGCACGGTTTGCACAAGTCTGAATTAACTTACTATCACAACTACACACTGAAGATGGAAAGTTTCATGCTACGTCTACCTTGCCACATTAAAATCTTGATAAAGAAATATAGTAAATGCTACAGGGCAGATGCGCCTCGAAAGCATCCTGGCGAGCAAATTTTTAAAAAGCAGCACACATACAAAAGTCTTTTGATCACACTTGCATGAAGTAATAAGAATAGGAAAACCCATGGAGAACGAAAGTGACTAGCTACAAAGCTGGGAGGTGGGAGAAGTGAGGGGTTAGTGTGTGTGTGTGTGTGTGTGTGTGTGTGTGTGTGCCTGTGTGTGTGCCTGTGTGTGTGCCTGTGTGTATCTGTGTCTGTGTGTATCTCTGTGTGTGTCTTTGTGTGTGTGTCTGTATCTGTGTATGTCTGTGTCTGTGTATGTCTGTGTGTCCGTGTGTATCTCTGTGTATGTCTGTTTATGTGTGTGTGTGTGTGTGTGTGTGTGTGAGAGAGAGAGAGAAAGAGAGAGAGAGAGAGAGAGAGAGAGAGAGAGAGATTTCCTCAGGAACAGTGTAAGAATTCTGCAGAACCAGTACTGGACTTGCCCTAATTATCACTGTTCGTTTGCTTTAAAGTGATTATATAAATATTATAGGCAAATAATGTATTTCCTAAAATCATAAGAGCCTTCCAGGTCAGGTATGAAGAAAGGATAGGAAAACAACACAAAGTCCATCATCCCTCCCAAATGACCACAGAAAACATCCCATGTGCTAGTTGTTTATTGATGTAAGTGGTTAACCCATGAATTTCTGCTGTGGTGCACCATTGCAGCTACTGACTTAAGACAGCCAAGTGTATCCATTCACAGACCAGAAGGTCAAAAGCTGAGCTTCATCGTCACTAGGTCATTTCTCCACAGCCTCCGGGTTCTCCTAGTTTCTAGATCCCAGAAACTGGGAGAGTGTGTGAGTGTGTGTGTGTGTGTGTGTGTGTGTGTGTGTGTGTGTGTGTGTAACTGTGTTTGTGTTTGTGTGTGTGTGTGTGTAACTGGGATTGTGTTTGTGTGTGTGTGTGTGTGTGTGTAACTGGGATTGTGTTTGTGTGTGTGTGTGTGTGTAACTGGGATTGTGTTTGTGTGTGTGTGTGTGTGTGTGTAACTGGGATTGTGTTTGTGTGTGTGTGTGTGTGTGTGTGTGTTCAGATGCTTATTGCTGTGCCCAGAGATCTGGTTGTCACCCTGAAGCTGGCACTATCATATTTGGAGCGTCTTCTGTCTCCATCACCTCTGATTGGTTAATAAAGAGCCGATTCAACCTATGGCAGAGCGGAAGAGAATAGGATGGGACTTCTGATCCCAGGAGAGTGTTGGGGTGGGGGTCTCAGGAAAAAGAGAGAGGAAACGATATAGGAGGAGAAGGAAGAGAAGGACCAGGAGGACTCACCATGAGGTCTCAATGAGAAAGCAGCCATGAGGACACAATGGACCAGAGCAAGCCATGGAAAGACTGAGATGCAGGTAAAGTACCACATCGCTGGGAAAGAGGCAGCATAGCTAGGTTAAAATAGCTTAGAACCACCTCAGCCTAGTGTCTGCAGCTTATTAATAAAAATATCAGGTCTCTGTGTCATTTATTCAGGAGCTAAAATGGGCTAGAGTGGCCATTGAAATGCCCCGTCATTACTTGAAAGCACCTGAGTTACATTGACAGCTTTTGGAATTTTTTGGTTCATAGTTCCATCACTCCAATCTCTGCTCCCATCCTGACAGGGCCTTCTTCTTTCTCTGTATGTCCATGTCTCTGCATTCAGTTGTCTCACAAAGACATCAGTCACTGGACATAGGGTCTATACTAACTAGTACAGAGTCTCATGTTGACATCTAAAAAGACTGTGTTTCCAAATCAAGAAATATTAAGAGTTAGGACTTGGATATATCTTTATATGGACATGCCTTGATGAATTAGTGATCATCCAATGGGGGAGGCTGTCGTTTTCTCATTTAACAGCTGAGAAACCTGATGATCCAGAAGGTTAAAGATTTTCTTATGGTCATTTGCCCCAAAGGAAGCTATTTGGTTCCTGAAACATTAATCGAAAACCATCTTGAGATTCTAAAGACCATGCGTGTGAAGGGCCTTTTGCAATGCTTGATCCATGTTAAATGCTTCATGTGCCAGAGGCTGGAGGGACATACATTGGGAGGGAAGAATCTCTTCTTCCCCAAAGACTAAATAAGACAGCAGCATACATAATTTAATAAATAAATCCCTCCAAGCTCTGAGAATTAATTACAAGAGAAAGTAAACAAAAATCTAAAGCTTAAAAGGAAGAACCCCAGAGGTGAATTTACGTTGCAGAGCAAGAGGGGTAAACATGGAAGCCAGCAGGTGAGAATGAGTGAGGGTAAGGACCCATGCAGACAGCAGCAATACTGAAGTAGCAGGAGCTTATTGAGCAGATGCCCTGGGCTAGGCATGATGCTGCACACGTCTCACATGTCACCACATAGCTACTGATTAGACTACCTGTGACCCTCGAGCCTATGAGCTCCTGCAGACAGAAACGTGCTTCTTATTCCAGGGGCCGAGAAGAGAAAGGTCAGAATGCTCACAGAGTCAGCAACAGATGAGGGGCTACATTCCGGCTCAAAGTTCACAAGCTTCTAATCCTCTATGTGGTTGAAGGGGCATCTTAGCTCACTGTGTCTCCCTTTCCAAAGATTTTATTTCTCTTGCTCTCCCGCGAAGTGGGGTGAGTAGGGAGATGGGGAGGATCTGGAAGGAATTGGGAGAGGGTAAAACATGATCAAAATATACTGTATGAAAAAATTAAATTAAAATAGCTTAATTTTATGTAAAATTTATATTTGTTTGGTTGTTATACACCATTTTTTACAATATGTTTATTTACAACATTTCTACCCCTCCCTTTGTCCCTATAACTCCTCCTGTGTCCCTTTCCTCTCAATTCAGGAGTTCTTCTTTAATTGTTGTCACACACACATGTATGTAAAACAAGCCCACTTACATTACGTTCATATGTAAACCTATTAAGGCCTAATCATTTGAATTGGTTAGCCTGTTAGGATGCATGTCCCTGAAGAACTCAATAGCCATTGATCGCCTATAGCTCTTCGTCGAGGGCTGGGACCTCGAGAGATTTCCCCCATTCACTTTGGCATGTCAACTGGTATGGTCATTGTTCAAGTCTTGTTTAGGCAACAATATTGGGGGCATCTTCCCTGTCCTGTGTAGAAGACACAATCTCACAGATGCTCTAGTCCACCAACTCTTATCATCCCCCACTTTCTGCAGTGTTCCCTGAACCTTAGATATAAGAGTTGTGTTGTCATTGTATCAGCTGGAGCTTACTACTCGATGGCCTGGCAAGATATCCTCTCTAAAGCATGGTGACACTTTGGTCTTGGAGGTAACCAACCGACAGATTCTAACTGAACTTAACATTGACTCAAGAAAAAAAAAAGGAGGGAATTCATGATGGATACTATAAACCCAGTCAATTACTCATCACTAGAGAGCTCATAGACCCTAGGAGGAAAGACATCTACTTCCATTTTCCCAAACCAATTTAATTTCTAACTGTATTCCAAATACTTATCCTTTGTCCTACAGATAATAGTAGCTCCGTCCCTTATCAAGGCAGGTTCTTTTGCCACCGATAAAGATGATTACAGCAGTTTATAGCCGGTCAAGCACAGAGACTCTGGTTCTTTTAGAAAGGTACTACTCCCATTCACTCAGGTTCCATCCACATGATACAATCACTCTACCAAACGCTCTACCTTCTAATCCCTTCACTTAGAGGACTGGAGTTTCAACATATGAAGCTTTGGATGGTGTGCACAGCTGTAAACTCAGCCCTTATAAAATCGAGTCAGGAGTCCAGACCAGCCTAGGTTATACGGCAAGATTGTGAGAACATAAGCTTTCAGACAATAACACATTGCTTTTATGCTTATTAACTAAAATTTTCTATAAATACCTCCATTTCCTTCCTCAATAAGGCTTTGAGAGTTACTTAAAAATATACTTCATTCAGGAAAGACAGAATGTATGCTCAATATTTTCCTGTGATTTGGATCATTTTAATTCATGATTGTATTGAGACTGTTCATATGATTTTTACTTCTTAAAAATAACTTAGAAAACTTTATACAGGCTACCAGCTGTGCTTGTTCTTGGTTTAGCAAATTCAGGATTTGCAGTGGGAAGAAATATCCCTGTCCTGATTGAAATTATTTTACACGGTACATACATATTGAGTTTTTTTTTTTAAGGTCTATATCTTAGTCTTCTTTCCTATGGCTGGGACTTTTAAAAATATCCCAACAAAAGCAAATTAAGGAAGAAAGTGTATTTGGCTCACAATTCCATGCGACACCCTAGTGGAAAGTCAAGGCAATGGGAAACTGATGTAGCTAGTCACATGACATCTGCAGTCAAGTGCAGAGAGCGATGAATGCATGCCAGTTTTCAGCTCAATTTCCCCTCTTTATGGAGTATAAGATTCCCCTGTCCAGGGAATTGTCCCACCCACAATTAAAATGGGTCTTCCTACTAATGCAGTGGAGAAAATCCCTCACAGACATTCCCAAAGGCCCTTCTCCCAGGTGAGTCTAGAGGGTGTCAGGTTGACAGTTAAAACAAACCAGCGGTCTGGAAGAGTGAAAAGCTAGAGCATGCCCCAGGGGGAGGGAGTTCCAGGCGTCATTGAGTGAATGGAAACAGTGTATCTGTTTGCTTTGGTTTTGTTTTGTTGCGTAGGACCGGGGATTCCTCAACCCTAAGGTGTTTCCACCTCCAGGAGCTCATCCCTGGGAAATCAATCCACCCAGATAGACAAGCGCCATGTTGAGATCCTCTGATTTCTTATTGTTTGAGCAACCAGGAGTTCTTAGAGACTTCTTGTTAGTGTTGTCCTAACTGCCTATTTCCGTAAAGTCCAAGTATCTCCTGTGCAAAAAACAAAGTCACCTACCCTCATCTTCTACCCAGACCTGGCCAAGTTGGTGGATTCAGAACATCATTACACCCACGGATTACTCCCCTAGATGCCTTGAAGGGTCAAGGCCAGTTCCTGAGACAAATGAAAGGGAGGAACCATTTCAAGCCACTGGCAAAACCTTGACACCCCAGCTCCATCTACTCAATGACTTCCTAAAGAGGCAAAAGTGAGACAAACATGGACTCCAATGTCCACTCTGAGTCAACCAACTGTGTGATCCTGGGCAAGTTCACTCTCTTTTTCACTGACCCTTAGTCACCCTCTCTCAAATTGTAAATTATAGTAATGGCACCTCTCTCATAGATGGCTCAGAGACTTCAAATAAACTACGATGTAAAATTCTTAGCCTGGTGCTGGCACCTAGCAAGGCTTGGCTGCTTGTTATTACAAAGAGCATTCAAGTGTTGTTGGCAACATGCAAGGGCTTTGTACTGGTTCCAGTGGATAATTATGCAAGGGGCAGGCATGTGGGAGTCTGGGAAAGCTTTGAGAAGACTGTGGCGCCTGGGTAGTCTTGAAAACTGAGGTGTCTGCCAAAAAGGGAAGAACCAAGTGATATATTGAAAGGGTGGTAGAATATCCAAGCACCAAGAGTGTACGGCATAGAGCAGACAAACTGAACAGAATGGATGAGGCATAGCTGTAATGGGAAAAAGAAATGGCCAAAACTAGGTATTGGCAAGAGTCAGACACAGAGCATCTTCAATGCAATTCCAAGGAGTACAGACCTCATTCAAAGGAGTATGAAGAAGCACGGAGGACCAGAGCTGAGACATCGTGCTATTAGACACTCATCATAGAACGGCTCTATGGCCTATAGGTTGAAAGATGAGCCAGGATCCCATTGAGAAGACGTACATACAGCCCCAGGAAGAACAAGGGAGGGCTGCAACAGGGGATAGATGGGATATTAACAGCTGGAGTATAGAAGAAAGCTGTTGCTATCCTTCCAGAGCTGTATGGACCAGGTGACTTTGCATTATGCCTTGTTTGATATAGAAAAGCCTTCTTTCTGTCCCTTCTCCCTTTCTCTGTCACCTCCTTTTTCCCCCTTACTTACTGCTCCACCATCCCCATACCCCTCCCCTCGACATCCTGTTCTTTAAAGACTTGATCCAGCATCACATTTCTGGGATCTTGTTCAAGAAAGAGACAGAAATAACGTTACCAAAATGAGCTCCATGGGAAAATTCAACAAGTGTCTTGTGATGACTTCTTTCCTCCACCCATCACTCCGAACCTTACTTTGCCAGCCACCTCTATAAACAAAGAGCTGAGAGCTGCCGAGTGGCTATCTTCAGTCACACCTGGCAGCAGAGCAGGAAGGTGCTGGGCAGGCACTAGGAACGTAGGGCCACATAAGACCACCGGTGTATTCATGGTGCTCACGCCTGTGCAAAAGAAACCTAATCAATGTGCTCTAGTGTACCAGAACAAAGACCGTGAACCTGAGAGAGATGTGTTCAGAGTCCTGCAGGGCATAATCTTAAGAACCAATATACTAGCCAGGCACGGTGGTGGATGTGTGTACTTCAGACACTAAGGAGAATGAAGTTAAATAATCTCAATTATTAACTTGTTCAAGGCCAGCCCACACTATATAGTGTGACCCTGTCTCAAACCAAATCAAATCAAAAGAGCCACTTTACCCAGCTTACTGGTACAAGGCACAGCGCTGAGCCTGTGCATAAAGAGCTCTGTCAAAGCCTTCATGAAGGCCTCCCCACAACCCCTGTCTTGTCATCATAGCCTCAGTATAAGGCATGAAGTCTAGCACACTGAGGGCACGCTGGATCATCTGTTCAAGAACTACCTTAGAGATGGGTCCTGATCCGTGTATTAGTGTACTTTCTATAGCTGTGATGAATACCGTGACAAAAAGCAATTTAGAGAAAAGTGGTTTATTTCTATCTTACAGATGATAGTGGACCAAAAAAGGAAGTCAGAGCAGAAACTCAAATCAGGAAGCTACAGGCAGGAACTGAAACAGAGGCCATGGAAATGCACTGCTCACTAGCTTGTTTATCATGGTTTGTTGTGGTAAATCTCCAACCCCAATAAGCTCATACAAGGAAAACACAACTTAGTTATAATATTTATAAGCTGCACACCTAGATTGGGCAGATACACCACTATACTCCTCTATTCCCCAGCTATGGGGTCCCTTGCTACTTGAGGCTTCTCCAGACCAAGTGTGCCATCTTCCTTCCATCTCCTCTTCTATCTTCCTCTCTCTCCCTCCTCTCCTCCTTCCTCTCTCCTTCCCTAACACTTTCAGCTCCAACTTTCCCTTCCACTGCCCAATCAAAGGCACCAGCCTTTATTTTACCAGTTAAAATGGGGAGAAGGTTCACATGAAGTCACCTGAGTCTGTGACCCACTCCTCATCTGAGGCAGCCCCTCTTGGAGAAGTGGAATTAGCATCAAAATGCAAACAGAACCAGGGTGATCCACGACATTGGCTTTCTCCACTTCCTTTTTATACAACCCAGGACTACCTGTCCCTGGGTAGCACCTCCCACTGTGGGCTGTACCTTCTCACATCAATCATTAGTTTAAAAAAAAAATTCACCACAGATTTGCCTACAGGCCAATGTTATGCAATGTTATGGAGACAACTGAAGTTCCTTTTTCCCCAAAAGGAACTGTGTCAATTTGGGGTGGGGGGAACTAGCCAGTACAATATATCAAGTACACAAATGTAGAAACTGAGGTTATTTGTCAAAGTCCCCACAGAGCTATGGATTCAAACTAAGGAGTTCTAGCTCAGTCCATTGTCTTAACCCCTGAGCCTTTGAGTAAGTCATAGGAAAGAGGATGTGAGTTAGAGAGGCAGCAGTTGGGTAGGGTAGGGTGTTCACGAATAGGAGCTTGAAGAAATCACTTGCAGAGAAAGCATTAGAGAGGACCAGAGCCAGTGGGGACACAGTTCATGGGGCTGGACATAAGCTGCAGCTGGAAAAGCCACAACAACAGATGATGTTGAAAACGCCAGGGAGTCCTCACATTCCCTCTGCTTCCCGGCCAAGGTTCTGGCCTGGAGGGTTCGGGTGAATAGCGCAGGTGGTTCTTGTGCCCACATTTGATTGTGATTTTTGATTTTTTTTTTAAATATAGCTGGAGTTCTGGAGCTTTCGAGCTGGCTGCAAAGTAGAATGTGGCATTTCCCTCTCAAGCTAGGCTTTGACTTTGGCAGCTCACTGGAGTGTGAATGATTTGGGCACACTCCATGATGCGGCAGGGCTCAGCTGCTGTGAGTCAGGGCACCCCATGACTGTGCCAGTTGCTCAACAGAAGTGTCAGGGCTCCTGCCAAAGGCACCAAGCCTGTCATCATCCCCAGTGGGTGACGTCAGCAAGTTTCCTCTTCGCTTAATGCATTTAGGGTCCTGGTTGAGAGGAAAGAGTGGATCCAGCCATATTGGTGTTTGTGTTTCCATGCCTCCTGGTACAGCTGTGTTTCTCTGGAAGACATTATTTCTTACCTAAAGGTCATGAAAAGGTCATAGGCTTCAGAATCTAAAATTCCTAGAGCTCCCAGGATGACTTTGCACATGACTGGAAATAGGAGACATTTAACCCTTCCTCAGTACCAGTTTCTTTGCCTGAAAATGGTCCCCTTGGAGCAACATTATGGGTTTAGCAATAACCTGTTGCAGGACTTGTCACATAGTTGGTGCTCAATAAGCACTAAACATCTTACAAATGCCACATACTCTTGAGTCCAAGATCTACCTTAAATCTTTTTAAAGCCAAGCAGAAAGCCTTGTGCTGATCAGTAACCCTGTTAGAATTAGCAAATGGGGAAATATGTAAGAAAATGAATGAATGAATGAATTAATGAATGAATGAATGAATGAATGAGAGAATGAATGAGTTCTAGGCTCACTCACAGCCCTGCCAGTCAGAACACTGGCATCAAGTCCTGGGCAAAATTTCTTAATCTTAAAAAATACCTTCGTTTCTTGGTCCCCGTAAACGATCTGATCCTTCTCTCCCTTCAGACCTCTTCTCCAGTTTGTGAAAAAGAAAAAGGGTGGGGGGGGGCATTTGAGGGAGCCAGTCTCCCAACCTTGGCACCGATCCAGAAAATGAAGTAATTGTGCAATTAGAACTTAATTGTTGGATTTAATTTCGATTTCTTTTTTTTCTCTCCTTTGAAATTCAAGGAAAACACATATAGTTCCCGCCCCCAAGTGCCTGTGCCTGTCCCCATCCCTAAGAATGGGCTTGGGTTGAGGGGGAAGAGCTGCTGGATTTTGCATTTCAAATAGCATCTACTAGCTGAGGTTATAGCTACTAGGTCTGTGAAGTGCTTGCCTAGCAGGCACAGAAGCCCCAGCTGCATCTCCAGCAACCAGTATCACAGTCCCACGGGCTCATACCTACTACCTCAGCATTTGGACGTGGAGGAAGCAGGGTCAGACGTTCTAAGCCATCTTCGGAGTTTAAGGCCAGTCTGAACTACATGGAAGGAGCGGGTAGGAGAAGGGAGATAAGGGGAGAAAAGGAAGGGAGGGACAGAAAACTCTCTAACCAAGATGCAAGGAAGAAACTGCAGCTGGGAGTCAGCTGACCACCAAGATTAATCTAGGGAAGAACCAGTTCTCAAGGAAAGACTACAAGTCCCATCATCTGGGCTCCATCTAACAAATAGCAGGGCATGAGAAAAGTGCCCACATACAAACAGGAGAGGCAGGTACTGTGGGAACTTCCTGTAAAGAGCTAGACATCTTGTAACCCAGCACTCTGGGGCTTTTCACCCCCAGCTCACGAGCCCACTGCTATTCTTGGGAGTGCTTTTGGTAAACTGCCTTCATTTCTACTTGTAAACACATCTTCCTAGTGCAGTCCTTAGTCCTGGGGTTTGAGAGGCTGGAATCCACTCTGAAATCAGATCCCTGGCCTGTTTTGTGGAGGCTGGCCCAAGCTTACCTGACACTCAGGGCTTTCTCCTCTCTTTCTCTAAGGCCCACCTCCCCTCTGCCACACACTAGCCAACCTCCATTGCTGAGTATGCCAGCTTTCTTGGGCCCTAGCTCAAAAGGTATAACTTGCCCTCTGATTCTCTATCTTCCTCCTCTCGGCAACCGTGGACATTTTGTTTGTCTGCCCTGTTGGTCTTCTCAAACTCATTGAGGAAAAGAAACAGCTCACACCCTGAAAGGAATAAAAGGCATGCTCTATTTCGAAGTAATGAATGCCATGGTCCAAGACACAGAATTAGGTCCCCCCGGATACCATGTTTCAGTGAGGCAGCAAGTCCATAAACTTTTTAATACTAAAAGAACAATTAAAGCTACAAGTCATGATACTTTTCAAATACCTTGGTGGGCATATCAGCTAGGCAGGATATAGCAAAATGGGACCAACTGTGTTCCAGGCCTTGGATGCTCTCTGACAGTACAGCTGGACCTTTGCATGGTGGAAACTAAGCATCTGTTCACACATGCCCAAGGATTTTTATCTGTTACTCATGGGATGTTAGGTCCAACACAAAGGTGGGCAGAGGATAGCTATTGAAGGGATAAAGACAGCCCAAGATAAGTTGGAATTGATCTCTTGATCTACAACATTCAAAACTCTCCACAAACCTCTACAGATGCAGCTTCTTTCCTAGAATTGTTCACAAATTAGAAGTCTTCATGTTTCCCTCAGAGTCTGTGTTTAAATTTTATTATTAATAAGACCAAGAACCCAGTAACGTGACAAGTTTAAAAGCAACATTGTAGCATTGAATACAACTGCAGAGGTAAAAGGTCAGGGCTGTAAACCGGGATGAGCATCTCAGCAGGGTGGTTAGGAGTTCTCCACCTGTTGGCCCTTGATGCACACAGTAGGTGTCAGATGGGAGTTCTCCACCTGTTGGGTCTTTGATGCACACAGTGGGTGGTCAGAGTGACAGATGGAGCTATTCCCATCACAGTGCTACATGGTCCACCTCTTTATGGGGTCCAGGTGAGACAGTCACACCCTTGCCTTAGTCTGGTGTGTTCAATATGTTCTTGGGTCTGGCTGCCCTGGTGTAACTTTCATTTAACTGTGTACCTGTACAGTCTCAGTCATCCTGATCAATTTACTGAATGGCACCAGTCCTACTTCCACTAATGGGTTATTTGTCAGTCTGAGTGGCGTGGATGCCATTCACCAATCCACCAGTCATTCTCCTCCAAATGTACTATAACTCAGTTTATAAAATAGAGTCTCTCTAAGTAAAACACAGTTTGGAAAACAATCACTGCTTTACACAATAGGAAGTAACACCGTACGGCACACCCTGATCTTAACAATAAAAGACATACCATATGCCAGCCTCATGATATTGTCCCTTCCAAATTTTCAGAACACCTCTACTGCCTGAGGGAAACTGTCTTTTTATACATGAGGAAACTAAGTCACAGGGAGGCATTGTCACACAGCTTATGAGCATTAACATCCTTATTTCCGGTATAATGGACATACCATAAAATTCTACTACCTTAAGGTGTAATTCCATAAATTTTAGTAAATTTATAATATTGGCCAAATAGCACAATTCAGTCAACTTTTGTCTTTTTTTGTACATTTCTAGTTGAAGTAGAAAATAAGTTTCGTTATGACATTTTCAAACAAAAATGTCATTGTAGTTTGTTAATATCCATTTTGTAAATACCTTCCTTTGTCCTTCTATTGATCCCCTTCTACCCTAAATAGCCCCAGTGTGTGTGTGTGTGTGTGTGTGTGTGTGTGTGTGTATGTGTGTGTGTGTGTGTGTGTAACACACACATTTACATCTCTATACTGCATATGAGATAAAATGGTACCTTGTCTTTCAAAGTCTGGCTTGTTTCACTCAGCGTGATGATCTCCATTTCCATCCATTTTCCTACAAATGACACAATGAGGTTTTAATTGATGGCTGAATAAAACACCTCTGTAGTTACAGATAATCTTCATTTATCCTCTTATCTGTTGATAAATGTCTCACTGGTCCTAGCTCCAGTATATGCTATAAATATGTCAGAAGGAAAAGGATGCTCAACTCTATCAGTGGAATATTGACTTAGAATTTCTGGAGTACACACCTGGAAGTGGTATGGGGTCACGGCTTTTCAGGATCCCCAACACAGATTTCCATGTGGCAGCATGAGGTTACACTCCCACCAGCACTGAATACGGTTTTCCCTCCCCCGACATCCTCACCAGCTTTTGTTGTAATTATTTTTTCTTCATGAGAACCATTCAAACTGAAGTGAGATAAAATCTCAAAGCAATTTTATTTTCTATTTCCTAATGGGGAAAGGTAGAAAATACTTCTTTAAGTATTTCTTAGCCATTTGCATTTCTTCTTTTGATTACTGTGTATATAGTTCCTTGGCCCATTTATTGGTTGGATGATTTACTTGCTTGGAATTTAATTTTTATAAGCGTTAATATATTTACAATATACAAATTTCTGTCTTATGGATAGTTAGCACACATTTTTCTCCCACTATGTGGCCTGTCTCTTCACTCTGTTGACAGGTTCCTGCTCTGTACAGAAGGCCTCTAACTTCATGTAACCCATTTCTAGTTCTTGGGACTTCCTGCATTTGTTGAGATGGTTATGTGATTTTTGTCCCAGAGTTTAATAACTTGCTACATTATATTTTCTGATCTGAGTGTCTTGAGACATCCTTGCATCCCTGGAACCATGAAACCAGTTTGACCATGATGTATGATCTCTTTAATGTGGCAATGGATTCATTTTGCAAGTATTATATTAAGTTTTTTTTACTATGTTTATCAGTGAAATTAGTCTCTGGTTTTCTCTTGTCCTTATCTGGTTTGGTATCAGGATAATACTGGCTTCATAGAATAAATTTCATAGCGTCCCTTCCTTTTCTATTTTCTGGGATCATTGGGGGAAGTTAGGTATTCTTTAAAGGTTTGGAATTTAGGCAGGGAATCCATCTGACACTGAGCATTTCTTTCTTGGAAACCATTACTACATGCGGTGATTTGAATGAGAATATGTGTTCCCCAATAGGCTCATGTATCGGGAAGCTTGGCCCCCAGTTGCTGAAACTGAGAAGGATTAGGAGGTGTGCCTTATTGGAGGAGGTAGATCACTAAGGGTGGGCTTCGAGATTTCAAAATCCCATGTCATTCTCAATTAACAATCTCCCTCCCTCTTCCCTCTCCCTTTCTCTTTCTTCCCCTCCCCCTACCCCCTCTCCTTCCTCCTTCCCCTCTTTCTACCTCTTGCTTGTGGATCAAGATATAAGTTCTCAACTACTACTTCAGCCCCATGCCTACCTGCTGGCTGCCAAGATCCTCCACCATGATACTCATGGACTGACCATGCAAAGCTGCGAGCCCTGAATAAACAGTTCTTTCTTCTGTAAGTTGCCTTGGACATGGTGACTCATCACAGCAGTAAAAATGTAAGACACCATTTTACATTGCTCATTGGAAAACTGTTTGGGTTATTCATATCATCTTAATGTAATCTTGATAGGCCACATAATTCTAGAAATTTATCCTATCACCTGGGCTTCCCAGCCTTTGGGAATGTAAGTTTCCAAAGTATTTCAGTGATTTTTTTACTGGCTTATTTTGTGTCAAGTTGACACAATCTAGAATCATGAGAGAGGAAGGAGCCTCAATTGAAGTAATGCCTCATGAGATTCAGCTGTAGGGTATTTTCTCAATCCGTGATCAATGAGGGAGAGCCCAGGCCATTGTGGGTGGTGCCATCCCTGGGCTGGTGGTCTTGGGTTCTATAAGAAAACAAGTTGAGCAAGCCAGGGGAAGCAAGCCAGTAAGTAGCACCTCTCCATGGCCTCTGCATCAGCTCCTGCCTCTAGGATCCTATCCTGGTTTGAATTCCTGTTCTGTTTAAGTTCCTAACCTGACTTCTTTCAGTGATGAACAGCAATGTGGAAGTATAAGCCAAATTTACTCTTTCCTCTCCAATTTTTTTTTCAGTCATGGTGTTTCTTCACAGTAATATAAACCTTAACTAATACAGTGATTCTCTGATGTTCATTAGCTTCTACTGTAATGTCTCCCTTTTCATCTCTAATTTCATTAAATTTGGTCTTCTTGCTCTCTCTTTAGCTTGACTAAGAGTTTCTTATTTTTTATTTGTTCAAAGAACCAAGCACTTATTTCATTGATTCTCTCTGTTGCTTTTTAGTGTTCCTTCCCCTCATTTGTCCCAGTCATTATTATTCCTTCTTATCTACTGCTTTCAGCTTTGACTTGTCTTTGTCTTTCTAAGACTTTATTGCTTATCATTAAATTATTGATTTCAATTCTCTTTTATATTTCTTAATGTTTATTTTTATGTGTATGTGTGTGCAATGGTTTGTATATGCTTGGCCCAGAGAGTGGCACTATTAATAGGTGTAGCCTTGTTGGAGTAGCTGTGTCACTGTGGGCGTGGGCTTAAGACCCTCACCCTAGAGACCTAGAAGTCAGTCTTCCACTAGCAGCCTTCAGATGAAGATGTAGAACTTTCAGGTCCACCTGCATCATGCCTGCCTGGATGATAATGGACTGAACCTCTGAACCTGTCAGCCAGCCCCAATTAAATGTTATTCTTATAAGAATTGCTTTGGTCATGGTGTCTGCTTGCAGCAGTAAAACCCTAACTAAGATTGTGTGTGTGTGTGTGTGTGTGTGTGTGTGTGTGTGTGTGTTCATGAGTTTATGTGTGCCACATGTCATTAGGGGCCTATAAAGACTAAAAGGCAGTGGATGTTGGTATGAGCCATCTGATATGGGTTCTGAAAACAAAACCCAGAACATCTGCAGTAGCAGTAAGCACTGTCAACCACTAAGCCATCTCTCCAGCCCCTTCCTAATGTTTCAGTCCAGGTACTGATAGCTATTATCCTCTCTCTTAGCACTCTTCATTATTTTTCAAAGGTTCTAATTCCAGAACCTTTTCATTTGACTCCAGGATATTTTTTAAAATCCCTATCTGATTTCTTCAATGTTTCACTGGTCCTTTGAGAGAATGTTGTTCAATGTCAATGTATTTTCAAAGTTTTAGTAGTTTCTCTTGCTATTCCCATCTAGCTTCCCTCCTCCACAGCCTACTTCGTTAGACACAGAAGAGCCACACTGCCATGTTTACAGTTTCCATTTCCTCATTACACTGATTCCCACCCTTGAATTCTGAATCTCTGTGCCTTTGCCCATAACATGTATTTCTTTAGGACAACAGATAGGCAACAGAGTCTAATCAAAAGCATCTAATTTGTGGGCTTCTTTTTAATTAGAGAGATAAGACTATTTGCAGCTAGTATTTTTCTTAAGAGGGGTTTGCTAATTCCTTTGGTTTTGTTGGTTATTTTTCTGAATAAATGGATTGGCATTTGCTCTCCCCTTCCTCTCTTATTTGTATTAGAGGTTATGTATTTACTGAGTAGGGTATGGTAGGATCTCACATAGTCAATTTTTGTTCATCTGTCATTCTCATGAAATTTCTTCCTTCTTGTGCTTCCATAGTTGAGACTGTCCCTCTTCCTCCACGGATAAGATTCTTTTAAATATCTTCTATGTTGATGGCTTAGTTGTCATGAATTGCTTTAAGTTTTTCCTTTGTCTAAAATGTCTTTCTTTCTCTATTTATTTATTAGTATGCTGTGTGTATATGCATGTACTCGTGTATGTGTATGGGCATGCCAGAGCATCATGTGGAGGTCAAAGCACAACTTGAGAAGGTCGACCCTTTCCATCTGCAGTGTGGGTCTTGAAACTCAAACTCAGGACTTTGGATTTGGCACCAAGCACCTTTACGCACAGAGCCATCTTGCCAGTATTCTTCTTTCATTTTAAAAAGAAAATTTGCAATACACACCAATCGTGGTTAGAAAGTATTTGTTTTTAGAGCTTAAAATACATGTTTTTTTTTCATGCTTTTCTGACATTGAGGAGTTTTGCTGAGAGGTCCACTGGGATTCTGAGGTGTTTTCTTTGTGAGTGGCTTTTTCTTTATATAGCTATTAATATCATTTCTTTGGTTTTGTATTTTTTCTTTTACATCTTTACTAATGTACTGCTGAAAGGCTCCTCTCTTGTTACATCTATTTGCGGATATAAATTCTCTTATTCTTAGTGGCATTAATTGTGACTAGTAAAGACTAGGCCACCTCTATGCTTGGTTCATCAGATGAACGTCATAAAATACATTCTAACATACTCCGCTGCATTGCAAGCAGGCCATCCTCTTTCTGATGCGGCAGACACAGGCATTGTTACTCTGTGACCTCATCACAGCAAATGCCAAGCAGCACAGTTGCTGACATCAGGAAGTGTCGTGCTGGGTTTGCGATTGAGCAGGACCTCTTTGCTTGTGGCTGCTACTTAGTGGTAAAGTACATAAATAGAAACAAAGCCATAGCAATTAGTCATAATTCTGCACAATAGTCTGCCTTTATCAAGTCCTAACAGAAATGAAAGTAACCTCTGGTTTCTACAGACTCGAGGTGCATGTGTTACTGACACTCACTGAAATACAGAACTCAGAGGACTGAGAAAAAGACCCAGATTTCAGCTTTCTGGGGGTTTTAGTGATATACTATTTATTTTGTTTTAATTAAATATATTCATTGATGATTTTACGTATGTGTATAAGTAATTCTTTTACTCTCAGTTAACACACTCTCTCTTTTAAAAATAAATATTTTAGGGTACTGGAGAGACAGCTCAGTGATTAAGAATATGTGTTAACTCTTGCAGAAGTCCAAGGGTTGGTTCCCAGTACAGACATGATGGCTTACACCTATCTGAAATCCTAGCTCTAGAGAATCTGGCACCCTCTTCTGACATCTATGACACCAGGCATGCTCGTGGTGTACATACACCTGCAGGCAAAACATTTATGCATGTAAAATAATGTAATAAATCTTTACAAACATGTTTTATTACTCCTTTTTTAACTTCCTGTGTGCATATATCTTCAATCCTACTCATTCCTCTTCTCCTAAAGTCCCCCAGATCCACCCCACCCTCTCTCAACCCCTTTCTAAGTCACCTATCAACCTCAATTCCCACCACCTCTCTTATCTCCTTCCCAGCCCCATGAATCCTCACCTCCTCTCCACAAGTCCCTTTCTTACATTAAAAACCTTTTGTTTCATTTTGCAAACCAGTGAGTTTAACCAGAGCTATTCAAGTAGAATGGGCATGGTACCTATTGAACATGGTGAGCATGGTAGGTAGGCTTACTCAACTAAAGCCCATAACCTCTTCTTGCCCAGCATCTGTCAGTAGCCAATAGTTTCCCAGGGGGGTGATAGGTTTCCCACAGGTTCCTCTTCCATCCATGACTGACGAGTTCTTTAGTTTTTAAGACTGAAATAAAATCAATTATTCCCTCTTTCTCAGAGTACTAATCAGGAGATTCTCTCACTGGACATGCTTGACCACTCTCCTGACTTTGCCATTCTGTCAACTTCTGCTCCCACCCACTCAGTGACTAAGCCTACCCACTCTTAGTTTGGTCCAACTCCAATACCACCTCCATTGAGCTTTCTGGGATTAACTCCAATCAGGGAAGTCATACTAGCCTTCACACTCAGAAAGGCACTGTGTTTGAACTCATAGTTAGCCGTCTCCACCTAAAAATCCCAACTAGTTATCAATTAGCAGCTTCCTGCTTTCAACTTGTACTGATTCCCACACTGTCATAAGGCTGATCCTGACTTCAGTCTTTTTCAGCCCGTTAGTGAGAGCAACTCCTGGACCCTCGTAACATACTGCTTCATTTGTAAACTTGTGTGCTTAGGACTCAACAGCTATTTATCAAATACCGGTTTGGGTATCAGTCTGTGCTCTGCACAAATTAAATCCAGCAGTCCTTATGACAGGGCCAGTCTCTGCTTCCACAGAGACAACAGTCTGGTGCAAAGACGATCAATAAGCATTAATTACAACACACACTGATTAGCAGCCCTTTTGTTCTCTTGAAGAGATCATTTCCTGTCTGTCTGTAGATGTCTATACTTGTCATCCATTTACTGATAATATTCTGATGGGTCCTACTGTAAGAACCAGTAGCCTAGGTAGTATGACAGTCTGTCTCCCCCTCCACTTCATCATATTCTGTCCCTCTGAAACCATCAAGTTCCCTCTGCCCCACATACTTTTCATGTCATAAATATCTATGTATATTTCAGTATTGTGTTCAACATTACTGATTCCTAGAAACTTAGAGAATTACAGGTACTTGCACATCCCAACACACTCTTGTGTCCCAACCCTACCTCTACTACATCTGATAAACAGATCTGTGTACCCTCCTCCATCAGACTATGAGCCAAGCAAAAGACTCAAAGGGGTTCTTGTAGTGAATTTTCAGTATTAGTGAATTCAATTTTATGAAAGTTCTAAAAGTTTAAAAATATACAATACATCCATTGCCACTATTTCCTTTCATATCATAATAAACTGTTAAATATTAGTCATCAGGACTAGACGTGGCTCTTACGGAGGACCCAGGTTTGTTCCCAGCATCCATGTGGCAGATTACACTAGGGCCACTCACAGAATTTTGCAAATGATTCTGCAAGTCACCTCTCTCAATGGGGCTTGAAAGAGGTCACTCTGGCTAGCAAACCAGACTGTACACAGTGAGAGTAGAAACTGAGGCTCATCTCACTTCCACAGGCACTACAGGTACATAGTGCACATATAAACAGGCATGCACATAAATAAAAAGTAGATAAATAAAACTTTAAGTAGCCATCATTTGCAAAGATAATTTCTGTATCTTAGGAGCCCTCAAATACATATACTTATGTACACACACACACACACACACACACACACACACACACACGGATACGCTTTGCACAAGGCATCTCATTCAAATCTTACTTTAACTTCTTAAGTTATCATATTCCATTTTTAGAGTTGAGAAACTAGAGCTTAAAAAAGATGTCAATGAGAATTATGCTTCACATAAATGACAAACCATTTAAGCCTAAACTAGCTTCAAAGAAAGGAATTTACTTTTATAACTGAACCACCAGCAGTAGAGAAGAGCCATTCATTGGTTACTTTTTGCTTCCTGTGACCAAACACCTGACAAGACACCATTTACAGGACAAAGTTTTGCTTGCTTTGTCTTGAGAGAATAAATACAGTTAGTCCATCATGGTGAGGAAGGCAAGAATGGAATTAATGATGCCATAGCTGGGTAGCTGGGACACCTCATGCCAGAAGAACCTAAAATAGAGAAAGGCAAAGGCTGGCCGTCAGCTGACTGTCTGTTTTCCCTTTTTATTCAGCATGGAATGCTACCAATGTTCTAGCATCTTCTGTGGCATCAGTAGAAGTGATACACTATGCTATGCTTCTGAGGCTGGGCCCTGTAAGATACTCTCATGCAACTGTCAAATCTTAGTCAGCACGCAAAGCATGGATTTTTCTGGAAACTTATTTCCTATCCTGAACCATCGAACAAAAAGTTACTACACACAAGAGTTATTGCACAGCAGACAAATATACCCTGCCGAACAAAAATGCAAACCCAGTTCTTCTTAGCCTGTATCTGTCTCCCCAGATTCTTGAGGCCACTTGAGCACTACCAAAAGACACAAGGGAAGAAAACAGGAATTGAAAGGAGTCATAGTCTCAACCAACTGCAAGACAAAGTACTTGCTTCTGCAAATGTATTGAGAAATCTGTGAGCTTGTGGAGCTCTCACTAGGGTCAATCACAGAGTTTTGCAAATGACTCTGCAAGTCACCTTTCTTAGTGGACCTGAAAACAGGTCACTCTGGCTAACAAAACGGACTGCAAACAGTAAGGGTAGAAACTGAGGCTCTGCAAGGAGCCCCCTAACTACACCAGAGAACATACAGTAGAGGCTGAAACCAGCCAGGCTCAAGTGTGGGGCAGGCAGGGAGACATGGTCTGGTCAGACTCTGGCTCAATTTTGATGGTAGAAACTGATAGGGACTTCCTTTTAGATCAAACATGGGGTATGAGATAAAGACAAGAGTCAGATACTCATCTTTAATCTCCATAATGAAATGTTGATGCTGCTCTGATGAGGACCATGGTCTAAGGCCATGCTAGCATCCTTGCACTGTCTTAGCATCCTGATAACAGAAAGGTACCCGAATCCTGATGCCCTGTAGAGTATCTAGCACCACTGATGCCCAGTGGAGCACATCATCTAAACAGTTTCTATTTCTTGCTTATCTTTGACTCTGCATTTTTCTACCTGCCTTCTCCTGGTTTCTTCTGTTTTCCAAGGAAGCATTTGTTGCTTCCCAGCAGGGATCTCTCAGTTCATGTTCAATTCTTAGCTTGATAGCCATGCCGCCTTCAAGCCCTGACTGAAAACAGGCCTCTCCTTGCAGGGCAATGGTGCAAAGAACTTTGGAGGAGGCTTTCAGAGCTCCACACAACTATGCTAATTAGAAGCTCAGTCCCCACCTACTACCTCGCCCCCCTCCTTCTGTGTCTCTGACAGCCTGCTCCTCCCACAGAATGCTGGGAAAAGGAACTAATTCTTGGGAGTCTTAAATGCCAACTTCTGCACTCTCTTCCAGGCAATGCTGCCTGGGCGTGAGATCCTACAGCCACAGCCAAAACCCAGTGCAGGTGCTCTATGCTCACAGGAGCCTGAACATTGTATGTGTACATGTATGTGTGTGCATTCGTGCATGTGTGTGTGCATATGTGTGAGTGGGTCTGATGCCATCAACAGGTCCAAGGTATAACTTGTATCCTCCATCATCAACTTTGCTTCCTGGACCAGATAAAAGTATCTTCTTAGGCAAAGCCTCTCCTAAGTTGGACATTCTTAATCTCAACAACAGCGGCAGGCTTTGAAATAGGTGCCACTGTCACCAGGTTCCCTGTATGAAAACAGAGGTTGTGGTTGTCTTCTATAGATCACAAAATGGATTCTTTCCCAGCTCTCGTCCTTTCCACTGAAATGGCTTTCATCAGGCTGGGACTCTCATTCCAGACCCTTTCTGACTGAGTCCTCATCCCTTCTTTCTTTGTCGTCAGCTCAAATGTCACCTCTCCTCTCCAAGGAGCCTTCGCTGATCATCCTCCTCAGCAGCTTTACTCCTGGTTTCTATTCAAACCATCCTAATTCTTTTCCAAACTCGTCAGGGTGTGAGCTGCACTTTGTCCCTGTGCACACCTGGTTAGGGCATGGCTCTCTCCATCACACAAGCTCCATGAGGGCGGGGGCCATTCTGCATTATTCATCCCTGCACTCCAAGACATAGATACAGGTTCAATAAACAGAGTTCTTGGCTAGCGCTCCCAGCTAATTGACCAGTCTAGGCACTACATGCCTACCGTTACTTTTCTGTTCACTCAGATGGTCTGATTCTACTTCACACTGCAGACTTTGCTATGAATACTTGTATACCCCTCAGCTAAGTTGCCACTAGATAGCTTTGAGTGTCGAGTATTTGTGCTAGATAGCTATAACTAGTTAAAACATTCTCTCCCTAATAGAGCTGAGAGAGTTACAAGGCTCCAGAAACTCAATAAGAATCTTATAAGACTCAGAAAGTTCTGTAAGGTCTGACTAAGGAGGCTCTTTTCCTGAGGTTATAGACACAGCAAACAGTTGCTGAGGCAAAGAGGCTTTGGGTGGAGCTGCCTGTAAGTTGTGTAGGGAACTCCAGTAATTTAGCTCTCCTGACCCACCTGATCCATCACCTCAGTCAGTGATGCAGTGATGCTGACTTTGGGTCACCTATCCTACTCCTACTCCTCCTAGAAGTAACCACAACAAACTCATTGGTTCAGCAACCTGGATGTGGACACAATTATTTCTTTGGCCTCTTGTTGCTCTCTAGAGCATGAGAGACTGGGAGCTAGTGAAGAGACATGTTGATGTAGGATGGGCAGGAGCCAGGTCTCCTGGTGACAAGTTAGGCATGTGTCTTCAAGGGCTTTCTATTATTTGGGCAAATTGACTACGAAGAATTATAATACAAAAACAAAACAAACAAACTCCCAGTAGAACACGGAGCATCAAATATCTTCAAAATATTTGTATTAATTCTTTGAGAATTGCTTACATTATATTTGCTTATACATATCAACCGTCCCTGAAATCCTCCCAGATCCACCCCACATTCCATAGTCATCTAACTTTGTGTCCTTATTTTTTAAAAACCCATAAAGTCTATTTTATGCTACATACATACTTTTCGCCCATGCAAAATCACGGTACTAGATGGGACTGAAACACTGTAAGGGCCAGAAGTGGAGGGCAATGACAAGAAAGTAGGGCATTCTAGACACAGCAGGGCACACACAACCTCACAGAGATTGGGACAGCATGCACAATACCCGTGAATAACACCAAATATTTTAAAACATTGCCTACAATGACTACCAATGGATGAGCTGATAAAGAAAATATGGTAAACATACATCATGAAACTTAATTGTGTCATAATGAATGAAAGTAAGCTGTTTGCAGGGAAATGGATGGAACTAGAGATCAACATGTTATGTGAAATAAATGACCCCACAAAGGTCCATTTTCATATCAGGCAGAGATGTGAAAGGAAAGAGGGGCACGACAGGATGATCAAGGATCATTGTATATGCATATGGAAAGAACGTAATGATACCCTTTTAAAATAAAAACTCAACCTAACCACTCAGTTCTCGTTTTATTCTTTCAACAGTAAGTGACTGATATGTGTAATCACCAAGTACAGAGAATGTTGAGCCAAAAATACTTAGATAAACAGGAGGGGAAAAAAACAAGAAGGAAACAAACCACAGACCCAGCTCTGGAGAAGGCCACAGAGCAGGTTTCCCTGTTGGACTGAACATAGGGGCTGAGATCTAAAGAACAACAAAAGCTGTGGAGAGAGGACCTTTTGACTGATAGCAATGTGGAAAGTTCCAGCAACTAGAAGAAAGCCAGTGAAACAGAAGGAAGACTTCAGCACAGATGGAAATTCACCAAATACCCTTCAGAATCCAAACCAGTTGTTCAAATGTGGAACCACTCCTAAACTGTTGATAAATTTTAGCCTTATCCCCAGAGCCCTCATGGTGGACAAAACGGTCCATAAGCCAAGAGTTAACCTTACTCAAGCAGTTAAATAGCTCTAACTCTGCAAGGGTTAGGAAGCAGAAGGTGAGTGGGAGGGGATCACGGAAAGGAGCCTTGGTACAAGCCCTTTGAGCCCACAGCGTGGCTTCTGAATGGCTCTGCAGGCTTTAGTGTGGAGGATGTACTGAGATCAGATCTATAGATCCAGCTTCTAGTAGAGGAAAATTGAGACCTGAGAACCAATTCCAGAACTGTTTAGAAGGTAAACTTGACATGTGGGAAACACCAGATGACTCCAATATTTCAGGACTAGAGAACTTAGGTAGAGAAACCAGAATGCCAACTTTGATATCACATCAAAGATGCCTACATCTCCTCATGAACTGATGGAGCCATCAAAATCTTCTAATAGCCTCCCACAAAGGGGCTATCAGGCTTTAGTGCCTCCAGTGGACACTCATAATCTGCCTAGAAAGCTGTCTTTGCTAAAAATCAAATGTAAAAATAAAATTAAATCTCTAAACATTATATAGAAAATTTCACATTCATGGTAGTTATACCGAATATTGATTATTTTTGGAGTAATTCATTTTGCTTAACTAGATTAAAAATTTTTAAATATATAAAAGTACAAAACAATGGGTTTGTGACTAGTTTCAATGCTCTATAATCTGCATGGTATAACAAAATAAAGTTTTAACAAAAGATACATTTTTAAATCTGCAAAAGGATCAGACTCTGGACAGAATTATTCCTTATTCTTTCCAAAATTGTTACACTTAACATCTAAATAATTTCTAACTTGTTCAAAACTCTTCTTCACCTATAGTTCCGCCTCCCTGTGTTCAAACCCTATATTTCATCCCTGGCCCTCCCTCAGCTCAGGCCTCCAGGAGTGAACCATTCTCCCTGGTGGCAAACTCACTCCATACTCTGACCTCTTTAGAGGAGGCTCTGTGTGCCAGGAACATCACCCTGTTCTGGCATCAAGACATTGAGAACAGAATGTGAAAAAACAGGGAGGAGGTATTGTGGTGGTTTGAAAGAAAATGGCTCCCATATATGCTTATAGGGAGTGGCAAATAGAAGGTGCAATCTTGTTGGAAGAAAAGTGTCACTTGAGGTGGGCTCTAAGCCAGGCCCAGTGTGCCATCTCTTCCTGCTACCTGCCTATCTGATGTAGAACTCTCTGCTCCTTTTCCAGCACTACAGGTGCCTGCATGCCACCATGCTTCTTGCCATGATGATAATGGACTAAACCTCTGAAACTGTAAGCCAGCCCCAATCAAATGTTTCCCTTTATGAGAGTTGCTGTGGTCATGATGTCTCTTCACAGCAATAGAAACCCTAACTAAGATGGGCACAGAACATAAATGTGAGCTGAAGCAAGTTCAGTCAACAGAGCAATAAAACTGAGATTGCATCGCAGGATGACCAGCATCCTCATAGGCTGGTACCTTTAGGTCGAGTGCCCCTCGGTGTGTTTCTGGGAACATTGGGACACTAATTGGAGTCTTATTCACCTCTAACTTTGCAGAAGGTTGTCAGAGAATATGAGCCTGTTACTCTGTCTTCTGTTAGTAACAGTATAAAAACTGATGAGTCCTTACGGGGCTCTCATCTTGACTCATGGTTCTGGTCAAAGGTCAACAGGCAGCATCTATTGCTGGCTTCCTTGGTTGGCAGGGTAGCAGCATCCTAGGATGGAAGAAGTCTCTCATAAGTGTGTGAGAGACCTAGCCAAACCAGCTTTTAGAACAACCCATTCACAATGTGATTCCTTAACCTGTCAACTCATTCAGTAAATGGATTAATCCACTAATCGTAAATATGTGAATTTTTGAGACAAACTGCATTCAAACCATAGCAATGAGCAATGGCTTTCTCGGCTTTCCCTGATCCAGGGTAGATTTCCTACTAGGTGTGAAACAGTTTGCTGAAAGCTGCTCTTATAATCCTGTGTTTGGGGAGACCCCTGCCTGAGACCCATCTGTTTCTGCACGCCCTGTTGTTAGATCCCAGCATCAGACATATTGCAGGGCATCTGGCCAAGCCCCACTGCCTGGCACACGAGGCATTTGCACATGATCAAGACTCAATAGATATCAATTTAGTTGATTCAAACGTATGCGTACCTCCAAATACATATGCGTGTATACATGTAAACCTATTTATAAAAAGATCCCGGCCAAAACAGCATTTGGGAAGCAGCAATATCCATTAAGAATCTAAAACGAGAAAAAAAAAGTCAGCCCAAATCACTTCCACTGGGAAAGTCAATCCCACTAATTACCCTGGGAGGGGAAAGGACTGTCTCTGTCCCAAGAGAATACTGTCTGCTGAGAGACAGGAAAAATGTGAAAGTCCTAGCCAAACTAGTGCTTAGAAGCAGGCCCACCCTGGAGAAATGCATTAGCCTCTTCAACCATTAATCAAATAAGTGGTCAGTCTATCTGGGAGGACGAGCTGTCTGAAGTCATGGTAGAATCTTTGTGCCACAGTCTTGCTGATGTTTTCTGGCTACTCTGTCTTCATCTGCCTGCTCCATAGTGATGCTCCCAGGTTCCCAGCTCCACCTGCTACCTGTCTCAGCACACGGGCACACGCTGTTGAGCTCACACCCCTGCTGAGTGAGTTCTGCGACTCCCGTGGGCTTTGTGCCGAGCTTGTTCATATCCCTGTATCAGGCAGACTTCGGTTGGCATCACTGTTATCAGCACCTCCAGAAACAATTTTTAAAAGGAAAGATTTCCTTTGGCTCATGACTTCAGAAGGTTCACCCCACATTTACCTGACTCTCACACTGAAGCAGAGCACCCCAATGGCAGAAGGACTTGAAAGAACAAGGTCACTGGTCACTAACCTTTTGACAGCCTGGAAGCAGATGGGAGGTGGGAGTCAGAAGAGAGAGGGAGAGGGAGAGAGGGGGAACAAGTCCTATTTTTCTAAGGTACACAGTAGTGACACACATCCAGCCAGTCCCACCCTCTTTCTACCTCCTCCCAGTAATCTCATGTCATCAGATTATGCATCCATCAGAGGATTAATCAATTGGTTAGGTCTGAGCCCTCATGACCCAGTCATTTCCCAACAGTATTTTAGCTGCCAATCAACCAAGCCCCCAGCATGAGACTCCAGGGAGCTTCTCCTAGTTAAGATACAACAAGCCCCAGTATGCATCATAAATCCTGACCAATTCCTCAGAGCTCCACTCATATCTCTACAGCTGCTCATGGTCATCTCCAAGAAGGAAAAGTCTTCATGTGGTCCAGTTCCCGCCTTGGAAGGTCTACTCCATTGTAACGTCTTTTGAGATGGCTCTGGTGTCACATTGCCTCCTTGCCTTTTGTTTCTGGGGTTCTATGGCACTTGAGAAATATCTTCAGTTCTGCATCCACCAGGCTCACTGAGAAGTGATGCACTCTTGGTGCCCCATAGACTTCTCCCCTTGCCACCTCTCCCATTCAGATAAAGGGAGGGCTAGCACAGGTAACCTGTTTTATAGGCAAGATATTCAACCAGAGGAGACCAAAGGCACAGCTGCTAATACCCTCACATGAATAGAAGCAGCCAAAGACTTAGCACTCCTGGGGGATACTTGTAGGTATGGTAAGAAATCTGGAATTTTGGTTTCTTTAAAAAACACAGAAATATTATAATAATATGTTTTCATTTTAATCCCAAGTGTGGGGCTATGGGTCTGCTTCAGACTGTCTGCAGCAGCTGACTATGATTTGCCCTGTTCTCTAACAGAGGTGTGGTTTTTGCCAGCTGCTGATAGTTTCTGCAATTGTATGACTTTTGGAATTCTGGCAACTTTTCAGAGGTGAGGAACTGGACCAGCTCAGCATAGCCCTTGGACATCAACATTGTCCCAGGTAGCATGGCCTCTGGTAGTAATATAAGCCACAAACATTGACACAGACCCCTGCTGCTACATGGCCATGAACCCATACATGGCTCTCAGAGCTGCATGGGCCTTCACCATGGCCTCAGGTGGCAGGGCAGGCTACTCACATCAGATTGTTCCTCTCTACCCTCACCTCTCCAGCTCTGCCTCTCTTCATAGTGCGAACACATCCAGCTTCTCTTTGTCTCCCATCTCTCTACCACATACTTGCAAGTTGTAGCGTCTGCAGGAGGGCCTCTGGGTGTCTTCTGCTCATCTGTGTTGCAAGGCAAATAGGCAGGTTCTCCTAACAACTGTTTTTGAGCAGAGACCAAATGCTCCTAATAAATAGGGATAGCCATGGTTCAAGAATTCTGTCCTGATATTCCTAATAAATTGGCACTTATTATCAAACCACATAGCTGAACTTACTCCAAAATATGATAATTATATTGATATCCACTTCTGATGGGCAAGATCAGCCACGTTCTCTAAATCGAACCCTTTTTATAATTACTGCTCTGAGGCTTCTCTTCACCCATGCAGGGAGGGGACGAGACTCCTCTGTCCCTGCCTCAGGAGCATGTGAGAAAGAATCAACAACACCTGATAGGTGTGACTCTTATCCACTGGAAACCACTGAGACTGTGATCTCAGTTCCAGCCTGGCTGTGCAAGCTGGTGGCTCTCAGCATGGCTGCCCTGAACTTCATCGCTGCTTTTTCTTATCTCACAATTCAACATGCCCCAGTAGGTAGGGGACAACCGACTGGAAATTGATGCGGTGAGAAGTTGGACTATGCAAGAGGCCAAAGACACACAATTCAAGAGAAGAGTACTACTATATCCCGGACAAGGAAAAACAGGCCAGGGACATTAAGCAATCTAGACACAGTTATGGAGGTGGACCCTGGCTCTGCTCCCTGCCTGTCTCTCCTTATGCACCTTGGGCATGCTTTTTTTTTTTTTTTAAGTAACTGTTTTGGAGGTGGAAGTGGCAAAAATTCCTATGACACCAGGCAGTAGTGTGAGGCCCTATAGAGTCAAATAACTTCTCTCACCTTCAGTCTGGTAAGCCATGAGTTTGAGTTTTCTTTCTAATACTAGAGTTCAACTCATTTCATTATTAAATAGCCTCTCTCTCTCTCTCTCTCTCTCTCTCTCTCTCTCTCTCTCTCTCTCTCTCTCTGTGTGTGTGTGTGTGTGTGTGTGTGTGTGTGTGTGTGTGTGTGTGTGTGTGTGCAGGCATACATGTCCCATTGCACATGTGGACACAGTGAGAGCTGGTATGAAACTCAGGTCCTTGGGCTAGCCCAGCAAGTGTTTTCAGCCCGAGTCGGCTCATCAGCCTACCTTTCACACTCCTATGGGCTTGGGGCTCAGCCTGAGTCCTTTGCTTTCCTATTCAGCTGTTTGCCTTTCCTGTGACCCTGGAGGAGTGTGCTCGAACACTGGGAAGGTCACTGATTTTAGCCTCTGACCTGTTCCAAGCACTTTCTCAGTCACATTCATTGTTGTCCTTCTAGTAATTTTTGCAACACATAAAAGTTTAATTTTATGATACTATTTTATTAAGCCTTCTCTTGCGGATCCTGGGGACTGTCAAGTTTAATAAGGCAAAGCTCTTGCACATCTTGGTATTATTTAAATAAGATATCGCATGTTTTCTTTTAATACTTTTGCGAATATTTTTAAATTTAAAGCCTTTTTTCATCTGGAATTAATTTTTTTGGTATAGGAACTAGGAAGAATGTCATTTTAGATGACTTCCATTTGTCTAAACACAATACAATTATTAATTATTTAAAAAAAAACCTTTCTCCCACCATTTGAAGAATCCTTTTAACTACACTTCTATTGCATCTGAGCCTGTTTCCAGACGCTGCATACATTTTTCTAGTGTGTCTAGTCATGCGCCCTTACCACACTGCTCACTTCACCTTAGTTCTTTTGGGTACTTCATTGGCCTTCAAACATAGTCTACCTTAGGTTTTTCAGAATATGCATGTGTTCTCAATGGATTCTTTTTTCACATAAGCTTCATTATGCCTAATTGCACCAAAAATGTATTATTTAAGTTTAGGTTATGTTCAACTTAAGGATTAATTTAGGAACATTAGACATTGTATAGTAGGAGTTCGGAGCCACCTCTCTTACAAATATTTATTTGTGAATTTGTGTGTATACTACAATGGCACACATGTGCGCACGTGTGTGTGTGTGTGTGTGTGTGTGTGTGTGTGTGTGTGTGTGTGTGTGTGTGTTGCAAGGTTAGAACCCAGGTCTGTGTATCAGGTGAGTGTTTATCACTGAACTATACCTATTTCCTTCATATACATGGGAATATGACTTGATATTAAAGGTAATTTGTAGTTGCTCTCAACTAATTTTTCATTCTATCTATTTATTAAATTAGAAGAGACTGATTTTGTCACCCAGACATCATGCTGTATTTGATTGCTGAAGATGACTTTTAATTAAACATCCTAGGTTAGTGTCTTAGTCAGGGTTTCTATTCCTGCACAAACATCATGTCCAACAAGCAGTGGGGAGGAAAGGGTTTATTCAGCTTACACTTCCACATTGCTGTTCATCACCAAAGGAAGTCAGGACTGGAACTCGGGCAGGTCAGGAAGCAAGAGCTGATGCAGAGGCCATGGAGGGATGTTACTTACTGGCTCTCTTACCCTGGCTTCCTCAGCTTGCTCTCTTATAGAATCCAAGACTACCAGCCCAGAGACAACACCACCCATAACAGGCTAAGTCCTTCCCCCTTGATCACTTGTTGGGTTGGGTCTCATGGGAGACATTTCCTCAAGGGAGATTACTTTCTCTGTGATAACATCAGCTTGTGTCAAGTTGACACATAAAACCAGCCAGTACAGTTAGTAACTATAAAGCTATATCTATACCTAGTAACCATTTGCCTCATTATTAGTTCTTATATCTCTGGGTTGTTTGGGTTGTTTGTTTTTTAACCAACTAACAACACTGGCTATTAGAGGTATATCTTGTGTTACAAACATTTCTAGGGTTCCAGGATTGCATTAAGCATCTCTCTCTCTCTCTCTCTCTCTCTCTCTCTCTCTCTCTCTCTCTCTCTCTCTGTGTGTGTGTGTGTGTGTGTGTGTGTGTGTGTTTGTATTTTTGCACATAGGATAGGGAGAGAGATGATGCTAGGGAACACAAGGAAACAAACCTGGCCCGGAAAAATAGCAAAGCAGGTGACTTCAGTAGCTACGAGGAGATACTTTCTCTTTATTTTCCAGCTCTAGGATAGCTCCCTTGCCCAGGGTACTCCCTGAGCCCAGGATGTCTCTTCTTTCACCAGAAAGGCTCACTGGAGTTCAGTTCCAACTCCTAGTTTTCCACTGACCATCTGCTTTCTCATGTTCAAAGAGAGCTATTAATATTGGATCAGCCCACCTCCTGGTCTGGAAACCGCTTCATGGGGACAGTGACATCAGTTATTAGGAATTGCCGTTATCAAGGGCCTTCAAGCAGCTATACAAATTGTCATTGCACTGGGCACTACAGATTATTAAACCATACCACAGGATCATTGCCTTTACATCCCACCAGGGGTGATTCAACAAGCTCCCAGAGCCTGGACCACACTCTGGCTGGCTCTTGGCCCCTGTGGCTGTGCCCCTGTACCACCAGGAAAGGAAAATAAATGGTTGGTAACATTCATAACTGGAATGCTGGGGCCTTTGAGGACAAGCCTGCTGTTTCTCAGGTCAAGCCTGGCGAGAAGAACCTTGACAGCACTAGACAAGCACTCGCTGAAATCAGTGTTAAGGTTTGTCAGCCTGCCACAGCCAGTCAGCAGCCCCATACTGTGATGAGATATCTGCAGGGCAAGAAACAGGCCGTTCAAACCAGGGAAGCTACTGACAACATCTAAACTGCTATGTAAGATGCAAAACCAAACAAGAAATTGGAAAGTAAAGAAGATCGCTCCCACCGCTGTTCTTAAACAAATTGATGGAGAAACCATCAGAATCATCGATGGGTAAGTGGATAAGGTCATGAACAGTTTCCAAAAGAAACATGCAAGGGTTTATTTTCTAACTTCTTTTTATTTATTTAGAGTCCCTTGGCATTCTGCAAGCAGCATCGATATTACATTGGCAATCAAAGCAGAACTCTCCTATTAATCTAGACAGCTATTTTGAGAAGGGCCCAAGGCCTCTTCCTTGCTGTCTCATTCCCCAACAAGATGTGCATTTAAACATCAGAAACTGACAGAGATTAGTAGTCACTGTGGATAGAGAAGGGAGGGTCAGTGAGTGGGGTCATTCAAGGGAACAGAAGACTCCCAAAAGTGAAGTGACAATTTTTAAGTCTGGGTCCCCTGACAGAAGCTCAAGGCCAATTGAACAGCTTGATTGTTTACCAGCTTTTGGATTTTTTTCATTATATTCAAGTTCCTAAGATCATTATCCTACGTTTAAATCAGAGATGCTAGGTGTACCTTCAAGAAATGAGAAGTAACAAGGTCATGTATGGAAAGAGATTAGGACCTGATACACGGCAAATATTCAGCAAGTTAGGATCCTGGAGCAGTACTGCTAGCAAGAGGAAAGAGAAAAAGGGTGGGAGGAAAGAAGGGTGGGATGGAGGGAGGGAGGGGGGAGAGAGAGGGAGGGAGGGAAGGTTATTCTGGATTAATTGAAGGTAAGAAAGATGGGACTTTGATCTTAATCTATGGGACATCTATGTAGCCTAGACAAGTCATGTCACTCCCAGGTCGCAGATGATCTCAGAGTTTCCAAGTTTTGTTCTGGGCTGCCTGGGCAAACATATAACTCCCTTGGCCACTGACATTCCCATAATGGACCTGGTGACATGGAGCTCACAGGTGTGCCTCAGATCAGAATGGAGACACTATAGGCAGGCATCTCACCACCATGGTTGGCCTACCCTTCCCCAAGGAAGCTGACCTCTTGTTTGGGCCTCTCTGACATTTCCATGGAGACAAGGGATTTAGCAGAGAGGCTGAAAGCTCTTCCTTCAGGAAAGACTCCTCCCTTCTCCAGGGAGCCTATGCTCTGTGACCCAGCTTCCTGGAGCCACTGAAACTGAGATACCTCCCATCCAGGCTGCCTTTGGGTTCAGGCAACCCTTTCAGGATGACACTCAAGGGAGCAAGCTTAGCCTGAACATGGCTCTGCCTGTGCCCACATAACTTCTGGTTAATGGCAGAGCCCTTCCTGTAGGTACCTACTTTATATTCAGATGCAAGAAGAATTCCCACCATCCTGCTCAGGCAACTGAACCCTTGAAGGGAGGGGATTAGGGGGGTGGACTAAAGCTCTGTCTGTCTCCTTTGCTGCAGAGTTTACTGCCAACAGACCACACCCTGAGAAAGGTCCTCAGGACCATCCTTGGTGGTGTTTGAACCCACGGACCTGTGAACTGAGTGAACAGTGGCTTCTGGTGGGTTCCATCCTTCTTGGTCCTCTCCATGCCAAAGCAGATCTCTGCTGTGCTTCATGCTACAGACTCCATGCTGCCATCATTGCTGAAACCGGCCTGCTTCCTACACTGTATTGAGTGCTTGCCCCACCTTAATTACGGTACTACAAGTGCTATGTCCTCATCCCTTCCGTGTTTGTTCTCAGACGTTTATGCAGCTGCTCACAGCATCTCCCTCTTTATGTCATAAAAGTAAACTAGTTCAGAAGCTTTCACAGAGCTCTGCCTATGTGAACCTCTACAGTAGTCCTGTGATGAGCATATGGGGGGTGGGGGGGCATGGTTTATCCTATTTTACAAATGGGAAAATTGAGGCACAGAGAATGTTTTGGAGCTTCCTAGGTCCCCAAAGCCAGCAAGCACTAGAATTGGTAGTAGAATTAAGCCTGGGGTCAATGATAAGAAGATTCATGAGTCCCTGTCACCCATAATTCCTGTTACCCGATAGCCATCCAGAGTGACACAATAGCTTATTTCCCTCATCTTAGAGAGATGAGACCAAATTTACCAAATTCAGCAACTTGTTTTTTTAACTTTTTTTGAGATAAGTTATTGATATATAATAGACTGCTTGCTAGGTAGTCCAAGTTGGCTTCAAACTCACTATGTAGCACAGGTTAGCTTCAAACTCATTACATAGTCCAGGATAACCTTAAATGTGCATGATCTTCTCATCTCAGTCTCCCAATTACTGGAATTGTTTTACCACTACACCCACTACCCAAATAATTGGAGAACATTTTGTCTCTAGAGATGGGATTTGAACCCAGATCTACTTAGCACCGCAGGCTATGCCTTCATCATATTACACTTCTACTCACCCAGTGGGATGATCTGTGATGGGAAACTGTCTCTCAGATGGGAACTGACACTCCTAAACCTGGAACTTCCTATGATGGGACCTTGCAGGTTGCCTGGGATGGAGAAATCCCTGAAGATGACAAATGTGTAGAGGGAGCACCCAAGTCCCAAGGGCTAGAGAGCAACAGAGCCAGTCCCTCTGTCATCTGTGAGCTGATACACAGTTCAGAGGCCCTTGTACTCAAGTCTGGCTGAGTTGTGACTGGAAAAAAATAGGACCCTATGATGAAGAAGAAGAAGGAGGATGAAAGAGAAAGACTTCATCTTCAAATGCTCACCGGTGATGACAATGATCAAAGCAAGATGTGAGGGGAAAAATGAAATACCATGCATTCATTCATGCACATGCATGTGTTGCACACCTACTGTGTACAAAGCACTCCTGACTGTCATCAAAGAACCCACTGATAACACTGCTCTCTGGTGTGTATGTCATCCCTGTGTTCTAATGCAAGGACACACCCCACCCTTACTCTACAACCACAGCACGGACAGAGGGTTGCATGAGGTGGCGCGCACCTGTGGTCCCAGCCCTCAGGAAGCAGAGGCAGGACTGTGGGCTGAGAACTGGCTGGCAGTGTCAGTACTATCTTTAAAAACCAGGGTTGAAAATAATGGCAAGAAGAACCGTGATCAAAAGGTGTCAGCTGGGAGCCATCCACCTGCCAAGAAGAGTCATAGCTTTAAGGAGAAAAGCTAGGAGGAAGGGAAAATGTTCATTCTGTATTCATACGCATGTCCTTCACTCTTCTCAGGATGGTTGAAATACCCAGAGTCCCAGGATACTTTGTCAGTCAGAATGTGCTTGGTTACAAGTAAGAAATGCTGACAGAACGTGGCTAAAACATGAGCAAGTCCATTGTTTACCTCAGGTGACTTTTCAATTTTTTGCTCCAGAAGTCTCCTTTCAAAAGATGCTTCAAAACATGGGCAGTACTGAGAACTGAGTTTCAAGGTCTCTGCTAGCTGTAATAGTTGCGAAGATGCTAATCTGTCTATTCAAGAGTTAACCTGGGAGAAAGGCATTGCGATATATAGCACTCAAAGGACTCAGAGAAGTCCTGCCTGGAGCCACATTCTCTTTCTGGACTTCTGGGATGAAGCCCGTACCAACCAGTTGGAGCCCAGGATTGTGATTAAAAGGGAGTGGGGTGGAAGGAAGCAAATCTAGTGTGAACTAGCTAATCTTAAATTCTGCATTGCTACTTCTCAAACCCTTTTCTCTTGAGAGAAAATGGGCAGAGCGAACACCCAAGAGTCCCTTGCTTTGTAGCCATCCTCCATGCTGGGCTGTCTCATGAGAGATGCACAGGCTGGCCCAGGGTGAGCTCCCTCTCTAGATGTTGCACAATGTCTCAGCAGAAACTTCACCCTATGTGTGTCCTCCCCACCTTCCTCACTGTGTCCTCAGGATACAGCACATATACAGTTGACTTTGAGTAGCAGCCATGCAGATACCAGTAAGGATGAATCTAAACTCTAAGAGGAGCTAAAGGCTCTTGAGGTCCTGTGTCCTCAGAGATGCTCATGCCCAGGGTATCTCTCATCCCATCAGGAGGAAGCTTGAAGGTCCCAGCATTTTTGTCATGGGTGCAGATGGATGTGAACGGTCATGGGTGACTCTTTGTATCTGTTCTGGGACAGCACGGCATTTGAAGTGTGCATTTCTCTCTGGCTATGCTTCCCAGAGACAAAGAACACCATAGTCATCCACGGGTTACCTCAACCCAGGCCCAGGATGCCCCCCCCCAGTCAAGTCCTAAATGTGACTTTCTCAAGTCTTAAGTGTGACCACACTTTTCTCTCTTTCTGTAATGAGCCCCTTCTGGTTTCGTCTTCACAGGGCTAACCTACTCATCCCTTGGATTCAACACGCTCAGCAGTCTCTCTTGAGCTTACAGTCAATGCCAATTCGTTCAACACTCTAAGGGCCTTGCCCACTTTCTAGCCTCACCTGCACCAACCTGGTCTGCTTCCACTCTGTCTTCCCTGCACTGCATCAAGGGCATCCAACACTCACTTCTGTCTTAGGACCTTTGCACATATGGCTGCCTGTCACAATCCCCTATTTCTCTAAATCCTTCAAGCGTGACTGCTATCCTTCAGGCCTGTCCTGAACACTCAATAAGAGGTAGCACCATCAACCTGTTTGATTTCCTTCATTACGTTTATCCAAATTTTTCCTGATTATTGGTTCTCTTACATTTTAATCTTCCCCCCTTCCTCATGGCTAGAACATAAACTCCACTAGAGCACATATCTTGTCATCTTTGCTATTACCAACATATTTCTCATATAGAAGAATTGTCCCCCCTAAACTAGTACACATTTACTGGGTAAACTATTGGCCACTCCGTTTTGGTAGAACTATCCAAAAGCCATTGCTGACTCCCTGGCCTGGACCACTGCATTTCAAAGTCACAAACTCTGGAGGTCCTCAGCAAGGACCTCCAAGTCCTTCCAAGTCTTAATTCAAGACCTTCAAGGCCTGTCCATCTCATAATTACTTACATTTTTTCTCTCCCTGCCAGGTCAGCTTCCATTGCTGCTTCCACCACCCCTGTTCATCCGTGTGCCTCATTTCTGTACCTCCAACCAGCCCTCCACAAAAAAAAAAAAGCCATGGACCATGGGGCTGCTTCATCAATGCCAAATGAGTGCTGTTGACAGTCAGTACAGATACCTGGGAATAATTTGAAATTCCAAGTCCATGCTAACCAGTACTATGCTTGCCACTCTGTTCAAAGTGACTGGGAATCTATGCCAATGTCATTTCCAAAGGTGAGCATTGCCAAGGCTACCAAACTGAGTGTACATGGGTGTTGCTGGCAAGTTGCTGTCTGATGTCACCTCCTTGGATTCACCATAATTGGATGGCCACAGCTGGGTGTGCTGCACCACCCCTCCTCATTGCAGGATGACTTAATGCTGAAAAGGTGGCGATAACGGGTAAGGGTCCTATTAGGTGAATGGAGAAATGACAACTGTCATAGAATCTCTACGTTTTGTAATGCTGATTGGACTTGAATTCTAGTGGCTTCCAGGGATTGACTTTGTCTATTTTTTGTCCTGGGTATGTACAAGAGTAAAGCCTGCATTAGCAGGACTGCTGTTGGCTCAGGCTTGCTCAGCGTATGAATGAGCACCTTACCAGTTGTCACCAGACAGTGGATGGACTTAGGGATAGGAATGGTCTTATGGGTATTTCCAACACAGTGCCCTCTGATGTCTCTATTCTGTCTTCCTGCCGGACTCTATGACAATTTCCCTGCCATATTCTTGTTTACCAGTGGCTTGTTCCAACTGATCCTGCTCCCCCAACTTCTGCATACACACATACATCTAATTACTCCCCATTAAGGCAAATTTCAGCCATTCTTCCCAAGGGAGTTCCTGCCAAACTCATCAGCCCTTCCCCACTTTATGCCTCCCATGATGGTTTGTATGTGTTTAGCCTAGGGAGTGGTAATATTAAGAGGTGTGGCCTTGTTGGAGTAGGTATGTCACTGTGGTTGTGGACCTTAATATCCTCATCCTCGCTGCCTGGAAGTCAGTCTTCTCTTAGAGGCTGATTGATAAAGATATAGACCTCTCGGCTCCTCCTGCACCATGCCTGCCTAGATGCTGCCATGTTCCTGCCTTGATGATACTGAACTGAATCTGAATCTGTATGCCAGCCACAATTAAATGTTGTCATTCTAAGAGTTGCCTTGGTCATGGTGTCTGTTCACAGCAGTAAAATCCTAAGACGCCTCCCCTAACCATTGCCTGTACCATGATCATGGAGATTGTTACATGGGTTGAATATGTCTATTCTCTTTGCTCATCAGACTCTGCCGTCCCAGAGGCCAGAAACCCTGCCTGTTTTTTATCTTTGTTGCTTCTGTATCTAGGCACATACCTAGATCATAGTAGGTACTCCGTTAATGCTCCAAACTTGCAGGGCACATATCAGAGGCCTAGGAGGGCATGGTTGCTGATTATAGATTCTGATGTCAGATAGCTTGAGTGCAAATCCTAGACCTCTGTTTGCCAAATGTGTGATGGCCTAGTTACAGCAAGTCAGAGTCCTACCTCCTGGAGATATAGCAAAGACAACCTAAAAGTAGAGTATGCAGGTGGTTCTTAGCCAGTGCCTAACTCACGGGGCAAGCTGCCATTACCAGTGATAATGAGGTAGGCACAGGTAAGTCTTTCACATCTCTATTAGCAACTTTGCTAATAACTGACCAAATACACAATAGACATAAATGAAGAGATTATTTATTTTGGCTCAATTTCATGGGGCACAGAAAATCATATCCCAGGGAGCGATGCAGTATGCCTCCATAGTGGGGGAAGCATGTGGCTGAGGCTGGTTTATATCATGGTGGCCCAGAAGCAGAGCTCAGGCTGGATCCCAGCTGAGCTACAACCCTCTTAAATTACTACCCTGCTAGCCAGCGTTCACCTCTATAAGGTGACACAGCCTCTCAAAGGAGCACCACCACAGGCCTTTAATCCCAGCACTCAGGAGGCAGAGGCAGATGGATCTCTGAGTTCTGGGCCAGCCTGGTGTACAGATCAAGCTCCAAGACTGCCAGGGTTACATAAAGAAACCCTGCCTCAAAAAACAAAACAAAACAAAACAAAACAAAACAAAACAAAACAAAACAAAAAGCCAGCATACCAGCTGGGAACCAAGTATTCAAAACACGAGCCTCTGAAGGATAGTTTTGATTCAGACTCAAACCATAACGAACTGCCCTCAGCCATCTCCTCCATAATGACTCATAACTGCTTAGTCAAGACTCTAGTGAGATGGTACAGTATACAAACAAATCCTTCCACAGTAAGTTGTAAACCCCCTCTTCCTTTCCCACCTCTGCAATTTTCCTTCTTCCCCTCCCCCTCCCTCCCCCACCTCTTTCTCTCTGTTTAGAAATTCTTATGGCTATATTAGCCTCTCCTAATACATTAGAGAATGTGAAAACATCAACCTGTTAGAGTGAAAATTAAATTATTATCTATAATTAGGTCAAGAACACTAGAATAAGCCACTCACCTGACCCTACCACCTTTAGTGTCTAACAGTGAGATCTGCAGTGTGTTCCCAACTGTATTTGCTGTTTCCTTGGTTGTACTGTCAATTTAACTAAGGCCTTAAAAATGTGAAACACTGAGCTCTATCTCCAGTCTCCCTCTTCAAGTAAATGTAGTCTGGGGATGCACTTCGGGTAGTAGAACACTCGAAGCCCTGAACTCAATCCCTAGCACTACCTAAATTGAACATGATAACACCCACCCATAATCCCAGCGCTTGCAAGGTGGAGCCAATATGATCAAAGGTTAAAGGTCATTCTCAGTTACGTACTGAGTTTCAGGATAGTGGTAGGGGACTATCAATAACTAAATCTGTTTTACAAAATAGCTTGACTTTTTAAGAAGGGATTATTTATTTTGGCACAGCTTCAAGGGACACAGAAAACAATGCTGGAGAAGGCCTGCAGAGCACCCTCACAGTGGTAGGCGCATGTGGCTGCTATAAAAAACTGATATATATATTTTTTTTAAAATGTGACACTTAGAGTATTTGTTTTGTTCAAAACAAAGATCAGAAATCAGAAAGGTGCCATGCTCATGAAATACAAACTGAAATGTCTTCCATGTTATCACAAGAAAGAATAAAGAAACAAAGAAATATCACTATCTTCCTCCTGTATGTGCTAAGTAATTCCATATCTGCGCACCAATTTACTTGTCTCCATCCCCAGAAGACCCAGAAGCACTAAGAAGCCACCCGGGTGGCCCCATGGAAACACAGGTCCACTTACAGAAAAAAAAAAGGTCATCAGGGATCCAGTGGCACCACAGCTGAGCCAGGGGGACACAGTCTATACTCCTTCCCTCTCCCTACGCAAATCTGTTCTCAGATCCTTCACACTCTGTCCCCTCCTTCTTCCCCATAATCAGTGCCAGCTAGGTTTAGGTCTTCACCAGTTCCCCTTGGATTAGCACGATGACATTCTCCTCTCTGTCCCCCTTAGAACCCCTCCTAATCTCCAACCATATGCCTGTAAAAACCAAAAACCCAATAAAAGTTTGCCAGAGGAATGAGCACAAGTCTCCATTTGAAGGCCTGGTTGACATATCTTGGAGGCAAGCTAGAGTGCAAATGAGGTCTGACATTTGGAGAAATAAAAAAAAAAAGCACTAATTGATAGCATAAATTATCGAGAGCTCTGAAAAACTATGACAGAAGTAGAAACGTTCCTTCCCAGTCAGGGAGGTATGGCCTTGTCGAGCAGGCACTCCTCCATGCTCCTGTTTAGACTTTGGCTCCAATGACCTGTATGTGTCTATATGTGCTCTCTTACGCAGGACTCTCTCTCTCTCTCTCTCTCTCTCTCTCTCTCTCTCTCTCTCTCTCTCTCTCTCCTCCTCTTTTCACTCACACACACACACACACACACATTGTGTGTTGTCTAATCCCCCCACATGCACATACATGACTGGTTTCCTGGACTGTAGGCACTACTTCTTGATCACACTGTGTAACTCTAATGCCTAACACATCTCCGGGAAGTTGATTGATGTTGGTCGTGTTGCTTGAATACAGTTGCTGGAGTTGATGCCTGTCTCACCTGTCCTCTGCCAAATCCCTCTCTGCCGGAACAAGCAGGATTCTTGTCAGACACCCACCTTGAACATATCCCTGAGTGGTTTGTAAGCAGGGTAATTTGTCTCTTTGGAGGAGATTGTGTCAGTCCATTCTCTCTGAAAATAGAGTTATTTTTAGAAATCTTGGCAGAAAACAAGTCCAATTGGAAAATGACTTAGAGTGAGGTGAAGAAAGAAGACAGAAGTTGTCTCTTCAAACATCCTCTCACCGACATCTCTGAGAATGTAGCATAATAGTCCATGTCACAAACGCCTCCCCTGCCAACAGGATAATTAAGTCATCCTCATCCGTGATGGCAGGTACTCCAGAAACCTGGCCGAAGATGGTGCCATTCATCCAGTAGGTGGTTGAGAGTAGAATCAATCGTACACTGCCATCACAGCCATTGAATTACCCTGTGCCTCGACCATCAGCCCTGGTAATCCCCATTCTGAAGCTGTAAGGTTGAGGCTTGGAGAGGCCAAATAGCACAGTCAAAGTCACAAAGCATCATACATCCATAGCCAAAGACCCTAACCACTGCCCATATATTTCCCTTCTCTCAATATCTCTCTTCCTGGGAAAAAGTTACCACAGCAATTCTCAGGCCATGCTCTTCAGGGAAAGGAGTGAGAAAGCATTTTTGAAATCCAGGAATAGAGAAGCAATGTAAACGTCGCCTGTTACATTGCCTTGTCACCCTAGCTTCCTGGAAGCCATTCTTCTCCAGGCTGACTTCAGATGGACCCCTGAATCACTGCCAAAGTAGGAAAAACACAGACCAGGCATTAGTTATGATTCTCAAATAATTTCATTAGGCCAGTGTCATCATGTCCCCTTTATTCAGGTGAAGGGACATGGGGAGGTTAAGTGGTTTCTCCAAAGCAGCAAACAGAGGAAGGAAGAACCCATCTGTCTTAGTTAGGGCTTTACTGCTGTGAACAGACACCATGACAAAGGCAGCTCTTATAAGCATCATTTAATTGGGGCTGGCTTACAGGTTCAGAAGTCCAGTCCATTATCATCAAGGTGGGAGCATGGCAGCATTCAGGCAGACATGGGGTTGGAGGAGCTGAGAGTTCTATATCTTCATCTGAAGGCAGCTAGGAGAAGACTGGCTTCCAGGCAGCTAGGATGAGGGTATTAAAGCTCACGCCCACAGTGACACACCTCCAAATAGTGCCACACCCTGGGCCAAGCATAAACAAACCATCACACCACCCTCAGAGCAAACCTTCTCCAAAGATCTCGATGTGTCAATACTGCTGTCAAGTACTGGGGAACGCAGCAGTCAGAAACCACCCACCGGCCTGTGTCCCTTTCACATAAGTGCAAAGGGCTGGGATGCCGAGGGTGATGATGATGGCTACTGATGCTGCTGCTAACGTCTCCATGTCCTGAGCACTTACCATGTGCCAGGTCTCAGAGCTCTCAACTGCAGAACAGAGCCAATTCCTGGCTCATGGTACAGCAGGAGAATATGCTCCCACTTAATCCCCAGCTCCCTAAAGTCAGAGAATTCCCTTTGTACAGTTGGCCAGAGAAGGGTTCTTTGTCATCCCCATTTGCATATCAAGTGCTCCCCAGGCTCAGGACCCAGCTCAATCTTATCTCACCTAACAGTTCCTACCTGCTTCCCCTACACGCTCTTCATGATAACTAGCCCAATGACCAGAAGCTAGAACTTGGAACCAAACACAGCACAAATGTGTACGGCTTTCAAGGCCTGCCCCTTAGACCTGCTTCAAGAAGCTTCCACTGAGCTCAGGAACTGCTTCCTATGAGAGAGCACAGAGCCTTCATACAGGTATCAATGCAGAGCCAATCCCATTTAGTTTCTGAGTTCACTTTACCTTGTGCCATATTTCCTCCTCACAAAGTAACTAGGTGCCCTGCCAATGAGTCACACTCTGAGACATTCCTGACCACCACAGAAACATAAAGAGAAACAACACTCAGACATGGACAGGACAGGGTCAAGCTTGAAGAATTGCAGTCGACCCACAGGACCAAGGGACTAGAGCCTCCCCATTGCTACACACAATGTTCCCTCTATCTGGAATCTGTTGTCCCTTTCATAGTCTTCACCTGATAAACCATATACAGTCACAGATGATGGACCATGTCACCTGGGAATCTCAGAAACAGATTCAGTCCCTCCTTCCTCTCTGTTAACCGCGCATCTTATCTGCGTGCTCTTTAGATAAACGCCATTAGTATGCATAAGGACACATATTCATCTTGTGTTACTATCAATTTGCATATGGACACATATTTATATTTTATTTTAGGTTACGAACTCCTCAAAGACTCTTCTCCTTCTGGCCCAGCTCAGATGGGCTTCTTCTGTGAAGCCCCGCTGAATGCCATCAGTAGCAATTCTGCATGTGTCTACATTACTTATGTCTGTCTCTGCTCCCGCACCCAGCTCCTATCATGTGGCGAATGCTCATTAGCTGTAACTCATTAGCTTGTAAATTTGGGGTCCTGTGGGGCTTGTTTCTGGGCACAAATAAATAGAAAGACGCATGGACCAGTAGCTAACATAATGAAAGGCAATCCCTTTCCCAATACTTGTTTCTCCAGGAAAAAGATGAGATGCAGAACTCACTGGAATTCCCCCCAAGCTCCTCCCCATCCCTCCCAAATACCTTCATGCTCTGGTATTGTCCTGGCGTGCTGCTCACCAACACTACATTCCTGCCCCAGAGACAGGTGCACACGTACACCTTGCCTTTCCTCCTGGCATCCTCTCCTCTCCTGACCCCACTCCTCCCCATCCCTATCATGGAGACCAGCCTAGCTTCTCCCATGTCCTTTTCCCTTTCCCTTTGAGTGGTACCTCCTAGAACCCAGTCTCTCCTTTTTGTACTCTTCGTATATTTTAAGGGACCATTGCTTGAAAAACCAAATCCTCTCCAGGGAGATAAAGGACTCTACATGAGCAGGCTGGGAGTATCCTCTGGCTAAGAAATCTTGACTGGGTCAAGTGTGTCTATGAAATGGGTGCATAAACAATAGCAGTATTTTCTTTGTTCACTTATCCATTGGTGCTGACTTAGACAGTATCTACCATGCATCCATCATGGGCACTGGAATGGACCTTGACAGGAACAGTAAGGAAATCCTAGCTGAGTATGCTTGGAGAACATTCTGTTTCCTGGGGATATGGATTTAGTGTTTATCCCTGATCCTCTAGGTTGTGAGTTATTTTGATGGCAAGGGAATCTGCTTTGAGAACCTTCACTTCTATTCATTGGATGGGAAATCAACCCAGAGAGATCAACACCAGAGTCTGGCTGGACCTTTGCACTTGCCCTTCAATTTCAATGGGAGGCCATTTTACTTGTAAATTCATGATGGGATCTTTTGGTCTGCTGACTGTTCATTGTTGTTATTTTAAAAGATTTGTTTTGAGACAATGGTCTAAAAATGAGTGCTAATATGAATATGGTAGTGTAATTATCACAACGATACACAACAAATTACTTCTCACTAAGCGTTTGCTATATAATGTTACATGCTCTGAGATAGGTACTAGGGGTGGGCCTAGTGTCTAACATAATGAAATTAAGATCCTATCTTGCTTAGTTCAAAAGATAGGATATGATGGTTTGTATATGCTCAGCCCAGGGAGTAGCACTATTAGAAGGTGTGTCCCTGTTGGAGTAGATGTGTCACTGTGGGTGTGGGCTTAAGACCCTCAACCTAGCTACCTGGAAATCAGTCTTCTACTAGCAGCCTTCAGATGATGATGTACAACTCTCAGCTTCTCCTGCACCATGCCTGCCTGGATGCTGCCATGTTCCTGCCTTGATGATACTGGACTGAGCCTCTGAACCTGTAAACCAGCCCCAATTAAATGTTGTCTTTTATAAGACTTGCCTTGGTCATGATGTCTGTTCACAGCAGTAAAACACTAAGACATAGGTGGTACAGATCAGGGGACTTTGAGTCTGTAAAAGGTCACATGATCGATGGTAAACTTCCCCAAGGTCACATGTGCCATTTTGCCAGTGCTGAAATGTAGACCCATCTCAAAGCCTGTGTGATTTCTCAGTGCCATGGCCATCTCCTCTTTATCCAAAGGTCTCATTTTACGAAACATAGTTTCCAGGACGCTATGAACACAGATGACCTTTGCGCCCATATGTTGCTCCTTCTCTATCTTTTCTCCCTAATTCCCTCAGCTTCAAATACACACACACACACACACACACACACACACACACACACACACACACACACACAATGTACAGCAGTACATATATGGGGATGATCCTGTACTCTTGATTAGCTCTGCTCCACCCCAGGACAGGAGGTCACCTGTGCTTGCAATGCCCTCACAAAAGGATCCCTCAGTTGCTACTTAACTTTCTGTTTTGACTTCGCCCCATCTGCTCTGGAGACCCAGGTGGCTCTGAATTTGCAGCCTCTCTCATTCTCTGAGTCTGCAACTGTTAGATGCTAATGGCTTTGGCTGTTTTTTTCTGAATGCTGCCCTTCAACCAGGGCTGGTAAGAAACTGTTGGTGGCCCAGACAGGTAAACAACCTCAGACTCTTCAAATGGATACCCTTTAAATGTCCATTCTGAAGTTATTGAAAGGCAAGAGGCTAGACAGGAAAAGAACCTGCGGATGACCAACCGTCCTCCATTATCACAGCACTCTGGCCTGTGCTCGCATATTTCCATTTTGCAAAACCACAACTGGTTCCCCACACAAGTTAGCAGCCTCTCTTAGTAGTCACTGTTCCATTGTTGTGAAGAGACACCATGACTAAGGCAAGTCTTATGAAAGAAAGCATTTAATAGGGGCTTGCTTGGAGTTTCAGCAGGTTAGTCTGTTTTCATCATAGAGGAGAGTATGAGAGTTTACAGGGAAGCATGGTGCTGGAAAAATGGCTGAGTTACATCCTGAACCACAAGCAGAGAGAGAGAGAGAGAGAGAGAGAGAGAGAGAGAGAGAGAGAGAGAGAGGCACCTACCAATGGCATACCTCCTCCATCAAAGATGTACCTACTCTAATGAGTTCACATGACCTAATCCTTCCAAGCAGTTCAACAACTGGTCACTTAAGTATGAAATATATGAACTTATGGGGGCCACTGTCATCCAAACCACCATACGGCCTGAGAAGGTTCTTAAGAGGTCTTTCCCACCCATACCTCCACCTAATGGAGATATTTCTTATAAGCTTCTTGCAATTGTGGCTATATTCTCATAGAGGGCATCATGGGGTACCTCCCTTCTCTAATGTGGGTTGCCTATGTCTTACTGCCTGCCTAGGAGGCCCTTTCTGTTCACAGATATCTTTTAAGTTCTAAATGGGATCCTTAAGACAGTAACACCCATTACTGAGGCTGATCCAGAGTTTCCCAGCATCCTTTACCCCAAGTATAGGAATCCCCACACAGCAGAAAGGCAGTTCTAACCATGTGTTTCTATGTTATGTGGTTGGAATGCATTTCACAACTGCTATGACCATTTAACATGGCTGTACCTTCTTCTGTTTATTCAAAAGCTAATTATGCTAAGTATTTGTTTCTCTGTTGCCATTTTAAAACACAGACCAAAACTGACTTAGAGAAGAGAGAATTTATCTTGGTTCACAATTCCAAAGGACTGAGAGTCCATCATGGTGGGGAGACCCGGCAGCAGGTAGTCATAGAGGCTGGCGCAGAAACAGAGAGCTCGTATCCTTTACTACAGACATGAAGTAGAGAAAGCAAACTAACTAGGGTGAGGTTATATAACCTCAAAGCCTTCCCCAAGTGATGGACTTCTTCCATCAAAGCTGCATCAGGTAAAGCTCCCAAAATATCGCCACCATCCGGGAACCAAGCATTCAAATACAGAAGCCTATAGGGGACATTTCTTATTCAAATCACAACATTCTAATTGGTTTCTGTTCTTGGGATAAAACCATAACCAAAAGCAACTTGGGAAGCAAAGGGTTTATTTGGCTTATAAGTTATATACAGTCCATCATGAGAGGGAAGCCAAGGCAAAAGTTGAAGCAAAGACACGAAGGAACACAGCTTTCTAGCTTGTTTTCTCTGACTTGCTTCCTTATACAACCCAGGTGCCTTGTCCAAGGATGGCACCGCCCACAGTGGGCTCAACCCTCCTACACCAATCAGCAAATAAGAAAATGTCCTGAAAACATGTCCACAGGCCAATATGATAAAGACATTTCCTCAGTTAAGGTTACCTCTTTCCAGGTGTATCAAGCTGACGACGGACACTATGACACTGATATTAAGTCAGAGTGCAGCTCACAATCCGTGGTATCTTGCAACATTAGCACTCCTTACTAATTCACAGATGATATTTCACAGCACACACAGAGGGGATGATCCCGTTTTAGCTGAATCCCCATACCACTTCACTCCTGCCTCTTTCATAACACTTGTCAGGGAGCATCATTGTCATTTGGATGTATGTCTCACCTAGCAGACAGCAAGTTCCTCAAGGGCAAGGAAGTACTCTTTCCATTCTAACTTTACACTCCAATGGCTAGCCCTACATCGAATGATTCATGGAAACTCTGTTTAATTTGGTTGAGCTAGAAGGAAACTGAGTTCAGATATTTCTCAGAAAGAGACATGACACTCCTGAGATCTCAAAGTCTTCTTTGAGTGTTTTGCTTTTGTTTTCTCCTAATCATCTTCCAAGGGGCTCCGTGCATTGTTTCTAGATTAGATGACCTAAACACAGGTAATGAATTTGATGGTTCAGGAAACTTCCCTCCCCAGGATTAGAGTTATCATGAAGGACCTTCTCTCTCTTTCTTTTCTTTCTTTTTTCTTTTTTCTTTCTTTTTTTCTTTTCTTTCTTTTCTTTTCTTTCTTTCTCTTTTTCCTTCTATTCACAAATGCTTCTCCCCCATCAGTCCCTTCCTCACAGGTCCTTCCCATCTACCTCCCTCTCCTTCCCCTCGAGAGGGTGCCCCCACCCCTCCCCATTATAGCACATCAGGTCTCTCCCAGATTAAACGTCCTCTCCTACTGAGGCCAGACAGGCAGCTGCTGAAGGAGCCCAGGCTGCATGGCTGCTACACATGTGCTTTCGAGGGCCTTGTTCAGCCCATGTATGTTCTTTATTTGAGGCTAGCTCCTGTTCAGAAGCTCCCAAAGAGTCAGGATTAGTTATTCCGTTGGTCTTTTTTTTTTTTTTTTTTTTTTTTTTTTTTTTTTTTT